>NW_027206876.1:0-175770 GCF_032191515.1 Phaenicophaeus curvirostris | reverse complement strand
TGTCCCGTATTCTCCGCACTTGTCCGCCCCTCTTTGCCCTTGTCCGAAACTCTTTGCCCTTGTCCCGTATTCTCCTCCCTTGTCCGCCCCTCTTTGCCCTTGTCCGCCCCTCTTTGCCCTTGTCTGCCCCTCTTTGCCCTTGTCCGCCCCTCTTTGCCCTTGTCCGCCCCTCTTTGCCCTTGTCCGCCCCTCTTTGCCCTTCTCCGCCCCTCTTTGCCCTTGTCCGCCCCTCCTTGCCCTTGTCCGCCCCTCTTTGCCCTTGTCCGCCCCTCTTTGCCCTTGTCCGCCCCTCTTTGCCCTTGTCCGCCCCTCTTTGCCCTTGTCCGCCCCTCTTTGCCCTTGTCCCCCCCTCTTTGCCCTTGTCCCCCATTTTCCGCACTTGTCCGCCCCTCTTTGCCCTTGTCCCCCATTTTCCGCACTTGTCCGCCCCTCTTTGCCCTTGTCCCCCATTTTCCGCACTTGTCCGCCCCTCTTTGCCCTTGTCCCCCATTTTCCGCACTTGTCCGCCCCTCTTTGCCCTTGTCCCCCATTTTCCGCACTTGTCCGCCCCTCTTTGCCCTTGTCCCGCATTTTCCGCACTTGTCCGCCCCTCTTTGCCCTTGTCCCGCATTTTCCGCACTTGTCCGCCCCTCTTTGCCCTTGTCCCGCATTTTCCGCACTTGTCCGCCCCTCTTTGCCCTTGTCCGCCCCTCTTTGCCCTTGTCCGCCCCTCTTTGCCCTTGTCCGCCCCTCTTTGCACTTGTCCGCCCCTCTTTGCCCTTGTCCCGCATTTTCCGCCCTTGTCCGACCCTCTTTGCCCTTGTCCGCCCCTCTTTGCCCTTGTCCGCCCCTCTTTGCCCTTGTCCGCCCCTCTTTGCCCTTGTCCGCCCCTCTTTGCCCTTGTCCCGCATTTTCCGCCCTTGTCCGCCCCTCTTTGCCCTTGTCCGCCCCTCTTTGCCATTGTCCGCCCCTCTTTGCCCTTGTCCGCCCCTCTTTGCCCTTGTCCGCCCCTCTTTGCCCTTGTCCGCCCCTCTTTGCCCTTGTCCGCCCCTCTTTGCCCTTGTCCGCCCCTCTTTGCCCTTGTCCGCCCCTCTTTGCCCTTGTCCCGCATTTTCCGCACTTGTCCGCCCCTCTTTGCCCTTGTCCCGCATTTTCCGCACTTGTCCGCCCCTCTTTGCCCTTGTCCCGCATTTTCCGCACTTGTCCGCCCCTCTTTGCCTTTGTCCCGCATTTTCCGCACTTGTCCGCCCCTCTTTGCCCTTGTCCCGCATTTTCCGCACTTGTCCGCCCCTCTTTGCCCTTGTCCCGCATTTTCCGCACTTGTCCGCCCCTCTTTGCCCTTGTCCCCCATTTTCCGCACTTGTCCGCCCCTCTTTGCCCTTGTCCCGCATTTTCCGCACTTGTCCGCCCCTCTTTGCCCTTGTCCCGCATTTTCCGCACTTGTCCGCCCCTCTTTGCCCTTGTCCGCCCCTCTTTGCCCTTGTCCGCCCCTCTTTGCCCTTGTCCGCCCCTCTTTGCCCTTGTCCCTCATTTTCCGCCCTTGTCCGCCCCTCTTTGCCCTTGTCCGCCCCTCTTTGCCCTTGTCCGCCCCTCTTTGCCCTTGTCCGCCCCTCTTTGCCCTTGTCCGCCCCTCTTTGCCCTTGTCCCGCATTTTCTGCACTTGTGCGCCCCTCTTTGCCCTTGTCCGCCCCTCTTTGCCCTTGTCCCGCATTTTCCGCACTTGTGCGCCCCTCTTTGCCCTTGTCCGCCCCTCTTTGCCCTTGTCCGCCCCTCTTTGCCCTTGTCCGCCCCTCTTTGCCCTTGTCCGCCCCTCTTTGCCCTTGTCCGCCCCTCTTTGCCCTTGTCCCGCATTTTCCGCACTTGTCCGCCCCTCTTTGCCCTTGTCCCGCATTTTCCGCCCTTGTCCGCCCCTCTTTGCCCTTGTCCCGCATTTTCCGCCCTTGTCCGCCCCTCTTTGCCCTTGTCCCGCATTTTCCGCACTTGTCCGCCCCTCTTTGCCCTTGTCCCACATTTTCCACACTTGTCCGCCCCTCTTTGCCCTTGTCCGCCCCTCTTTGCCCTTGTCCGCCCCTCTTTGCCCTTGTCCGCCCCTCTTTGCCCTTGTCCCCCCCTCTTTGCCTTGTCCCGCATTTTCCGCAGTTGTCCGCCCTTCTTTACCCTTGTCCCGCATTTTCCGCAGTTGTCCGCTCCTCTTTGCCCTTGTCCCCCATTTTCCGCAGTTGTCCGCCCCTCTTTGCCCTTGTCCCCCATATTCCGCAGTTGTCCGCCCCTCTTTGCCCTTGTCCCCCATTTTCCGCAGTTGTCCGCCCCTCTTTGCCCTTGTTCCCCATTTTCCGCAGTTGTCCGCCCCTCTTTGCCCTTGTCCCGCATTTTCCGCACTTGTCCGCCCCTCTTTGCCCTTGTCCCGCATTTTCCGCACTTGTCCGCCCCTCTTTGCCCTTGTCCGCCCCTCTTTGCCCTTGTCCCGCATTTTCCGCACTTGTCCGCCCCTCTTTGCCCTTGTCCCGCATTTTCCGCACTTGTCCGCCCCTCTTTGCCCTTGTCCGCCCCTCTTTGCCCTTGTCCGCCCCTCTTTGCCCTTGTCCGCCCCTCTTTGCCCTTGTCCGCCCCTCTTTGCCCTTGTCCGCCCCTCTTTGCCCTTGTCCCGCATTTTCCGCACTTGTCCGCCCCTCTTTGCCCTTGTCCGCCCCTCTTTGCTCTTGTCCGCCCCTCTTTGCCCTTGTCCCGCATTTTCCGCACTTGTCCGCCCCTCTTTGCCGTTGTCCCGCATTTTCCGCCCTTGTCCGCCCCTCTTTGCCCTTGTCCCGCATTTTCCGCACTTGTCCGCCCCTCTTTGCCCTTGTCCCGCATTTTCCGCACTTGTCCGCCCCTCTTTGCCCTTGTCCCGCATTTTCCGCACTTGTCCGCCCCTCTTTGCCCTTGTCCCCCATTTTCCGCACTTGTCCGCCCCTCTTTGCCCTTGTCCGCCTCTCTTTGCCCTTGTCCGCCCCTCTTGGCCCTTGTCCGCCCCTCTTGGCCCTTGTCCGCCCCTCTTTGCCCTTGTCCGCCCCTCTTTGCCCTTGTCCCGCATTTTCCGCAGTTGTCCGCCCCTCTTTGCCCTTGTCCCGCATTTTCCGCAGTTGTCCGCCCCTCTTTGCCCTTGTCCCCCATTTTCCGCAGTTGTCCGCCCCTCTTTGCCCTTGTCCCCCATTTTCCGCAGTTGTCCGCCCCTCTTTGCCCTTGTCCCCCATTTTCCGCAGTTGTCCGACCCTCTTTGCCCTTGTCCCCCATTTTCCGCAGTTGTCCGCCCCTCTTTGCCCTTGTCCCGCATTTTCCGCACTTGTCCGCCCCTCTTTGCCCTTGTCCCGCAGTTTCCGCACTTGTCCGCCCCTCTTTGCTCTTGTCCGCCCCTCTTTGCCCTTGTCCGCCCCTCTTTGCCCTTGTCCGCCCCTCTTTGCCCTTGTCCGCCCCTCTTTGCCCTTGTCCCGCATTTTCCGCACTTGTCCGCCCCTCTTTGCCCTTGTCCCCCATTTTCCGCACTTGTCCGCCCCTCTTTGCCCTTGTCCCCCATTTTCCGCACTTGTCCGCCCCTCTTTGCCCTTGTCCCGCATTTTCCGCACTTGTCCGCCCCTCTTTGCCCTTGTCCCGCATTTTCCGCACTTGTCCGCCCCTCTTTGCCCTTGTCCACCCCTCTTTGCCCTTGTCCACCCCTCTTTGCCCTTGTCCACCCCTCTTTGCCCTTTTCCGTCCCTCTTTGCCCTTGTCCCGTATTCTCCGCAGTTGACCGCACCTCTTTGGCCTTTTCCGCCCCTCTTTGCCATTGTCCGCCCCTCTTTGCCCTTGTCCCGTATTCTCCGCACTTGTCCGCCCCTCTTTGCCCTTGTCCGAAACTCTTTGCCCTTGTCCCGTATTCTCATCCCTTGTCCGCCCCTCTTTGCCCTTGTCCGCCCCTCTTTGCCCTTGTCCGCCCCTCTTTGCCCTTGTCCGCCCCTCTTTGCCCTTGTCCCCCATTTTCCGCACTTGTCCGCCCCTCTTTGCCCTTGTCCCCCATTTTCCGCACTTGTCCGCCCCTCTTTGCCCTTGTCCCCCATTTTCCGCACTTGTCCGCCCCTCTTTGCCCTTGTCCGCCCCTCTTTGCCCTTGTCCGCCCCTCTTTGCCCTTGTCCGCCCCTCTTTGCCCTTGTCCGCCCCTCTTTGCCCTTGTCCCGCATTTTCCGCCCTTGTCCGCCCCTCTTTGCCCTTGTCCGCCCCTCTTTGCCCTTGTCCGCCCCTCTTTGCCCTTGTCCGCCCCTCTTTGCCCTTGTCCGCCCCTCTTTGCCCTTGTCCGCCCCTCTTTGCCATTGTCCGCCCCTCTTTGCCCTTGTCCGCCCCTCTTTGCCCTTGTCCGCCCCTCTTTGCCCTTGTCCCGCATTTTCCGCACTTGTCCGCCCCTCTTTGCCCTTGTCCCGCATTTTCCGCACTTGTCCGCCCCTCTTTGCCCTTGTCCCGCATTTTCCGCACTTGTCCGCCCCTCTTTGCCTTGTCCCGCATTTTCCGCACTTGTCCGCCCCTCTTTGCCCTTGTCCCGCATTTTACGCACTTGTCCGCCCCTCTTTGCCCTTGTCCCGCATTTTCCGCACTTGTCCGCCCCTCTTTGCCCTTGTCCCGCATTTTCCGCACTTGTCCGCCCCTCTTTGCCCTTGTCCCGCATTTTCCGCACTTGTCCGCCCCTCTTTGCCCTTGTCCCGCATTTTCCGCACTTGTCCGCCCCTCTTTGCCCTTGTCCGCCCCTCTTTGCCCTTGTCCGCCCCTCTTTGCCCTTGTCCGCCCCTCTTTGCCCTTGTCCGCCCCTCTTTGCCCTTGTCCGCCCCTCTTTGCCCTTGTCCGCCCCTCTTTGCCCTTGTCCGCCCCTCTTTGCCCTTGTCCGCCCCTCTTTGCCCTTGTCCGCCCCTCTTTGCCCTTGTCCGCCCCTCTTTGCCCTTGTCCGCCCCTCTTTGCCCTTGTCCCGCATTTTCTGCACTTGTCCGCCCCTCTTTGCCCTTGTCCGCCCCTCTTTGCCCTTGTCCCGCATTTTCCGCACTTGTCCGCCCCTCTTTGCCCTTGTCCGCCCCTCTTTGCCCTTGTGCGCCCCTCTTTGCCCTTGTCCGCCCCTCCTTGCCCTTGTCCGCCCCTCTTTGTCCTTGTCCCGCATTTTCCGCACTTGTCCGCCCCTCTTTGCCCTTGTCCCGCATTTTCCGCACTTGTCCGCCCCTCTTTGCCCTTGTCCCGCATTTTCCGCCCTTGTCCGCCCCTCTTTGCCCTTGTCCCGCATTTTCCGCACTTGTCCGCCCCTCTTTGCCCTTGTCCCGCATTTTCCGCACTTGTCCGCCCCTCTTTGCCCTTGTCCCCCATTTTTCGCCCTTGTCCGCCCCTCTTTGCCCTTGTCCGCCCCTCTTTGCCCTTGTCCGCCCCTCTTTGCCCTTGTCCGCCCCTCTTTGCCCTTGTCCGCCCCTCTTTGCCCTTGTCCGCCCCTCTTTGCCCTTTTCCCGCATTTTCCGCAGTTGTCCGCCCTTCTTTACCCTTGTCCCGCATTTTCCGCTGTTGTCCGCCCCTCTTTGCCCTTGTCCCCCATTTTCCGCAGTTGTCCGCCCCTCTTTGCCCTTGTCCCCCATATTCCGCAGTTGTCCGCCCCTCTTTGCCCTTATCCCCCATTTTCCGCAGTTGTCCGCCCCTCTTTGCCCTTGTCCCCCATTTTCCGCAGTTGTCCGTCCCTCTTTGCCCTTGTCCCGCATTTTCCGCACTTGTCCGCCCCTCTTTGCCCTTGTCCCGCATTTTCCGCACTTGTCCGCCCCTCTTTGCCCTTGTCCGCCCCTCTTTGCCGTTGTCCGCCCCTCTTTGCCCTTGTCCCGCATTTTCCGCCCTTGTCCGCCCTTCTTTGCCCTTGTCCGCCCCTCTTAGCCCTTGTCCGCCCCTCTTTGCCCTTGTCCGCCCCTCTTTGCCCTTGTCCGCCCCTCTTTGCCCTTGTCCGCCCCTCTTTGCCCTTGTCCGCCCCTCTTTGCCCTTGTCCGCCCCTCTTTGCCCTTGTCCCCCATTTTCCGCACTTGTCCGCCCCTCTTTGCCCTTGTCCCGCATTTTCCGCACTTGTCCGCCCCTCTTTGCCCTTGTCCCCCATTTTCCGCACTTGTCCGCCCCTCTTTGCCCTTGTCCCCCCATTTTCCGCACTTGTCCGCCCCTCTTTGCCCTTGTCCCGCATTTTCCGCACTTGTCCGCCCCTCTTTGCCCTTGTCCCGCATTTTCCGCACTTGTCCGCCCCTCTTTGCCCTTGTCCACCCTTCTTTGCCCTTGTCCACCCCTCTTTGCCCTTGTCCACCCCTCTTTGCACTTTTCCGTCCCTCTTTGCCCTTTTCCGTCCCTCTTTGCCCTTGTCCCGTATTCTCCGCAGTTGACCGCACCTCTTTGGCCTTTTCCGCCCCTCTTTGCCATTGTCCGCCCCTCTTTGCCCTTGTCCCGTATTCTCCGCACTTGTCCGCCCCTCTTTGCCCTTGTCCGAAACTCTTTGCCCTTGTCCCGTATTCTCCTCCCTTGTCCGCCCCTCTTTGCCCTTGTCCGCCCCTCTTTGCCCTTGTCCGCCCCTCTTTGCCCTTGTCCGCCCCTCTTTGCCCTTGTCCGCCCCTCTTTGCCCTTGTCCGCCCCTCTTTGCCCTTGTCCCGCATTTTCCGCACTTGTCCGCCCCTCTTTGCCCTTGTCCGCCCCTCTTTGCCCTTTTCCGCCCCTCTTTGCCTTTGTCCGCCCCTCTTTGCCCTTGTCCGCCCCTCTTTGCCCTTATCCGCCCCTCTTTGCCCTTGTCCGCCCCTCTTTGCCCTTGTCCGCCCCTCTTTGCCCTTGTCCCGCATTTTCCGCACTTGTGCGCCCCTCTTTGCCCTTGTCCGCCCCTCTTTGCCCTTGTCCGCCCCTCTTTGCCCTTGTCCGCCCCTCTTTGCCCTTGTCCGCCCCTCTTTGCCCTTGTCCGCCCCTCTTTGCCCTTGTCCGCCCCTCTTTGCCCTTGTCCGCCCCTCTTTGCCCTTGTCCCGCATTTTCCGCACTTGTCCGCCCCTCTTTGCCCTTGTCCCGCATTTTACGCACTTGTCCGCCCCTCTTTGCCCGTGTCCGCCCCTCTTTGCCCGTGTCCGCCCCTCTTTGCCCGTGTCCGCCCCTCTTTGCCCGTGTCCGCCCCTCTTTGCCCTTGTCCGCCCCTCTTTGCCCTTGTCCGCCCCTCTTTGCCCTTGTCCGCCCCTCTTTGCCCTTGTCCGCCCCTCTTTGCCCTTGTCCGCCCCTCTTTGCCCTTGTCCCGCATTTTCTGCACTTGTCCGCCCTCTTTGCCCTTGTCCCGCATTTTCCGCACTTGTCCGCCCCTCTTTGCCCTTGTCCCGCATTTTCCGCAATTGTCCGCCCCTCTTTGCCCTTGTCCGTCTTTCTTTTCCCTTGTCCGCCCCTCTTTGCCCTTGTCCCCCATTGTCCGCAGTTGTCCGCCCCTCTTTGCCCTTGTCCCGCATTTTCCGCAATTGTCCGCCCCTCTTTGCCCTTGCCCGCCCCTCTTTGCCCTTGCCCGCCCCTCTTTGCCCTTGCCCGCCCCTCTTTGCCCTTGTCCGCCCCTCTTTGCCCTTGTCCCGCATTTTCCGCACTTGTCCGCCCCTCTTTGCCCTTGTCCCGCATTTTCCGCACTTGTCCGCCCCTCTTTGGCCTTGTCCCGCATTTTCCGCACTTGTCCGCCCCTCTTTGCCCTTGTCCCGCATTTTCCGCACTTGTCCGCCCCTCTTTGCCCTTGTCCCGCATTTTACGCACTTGTCCGCCCCTCTTTGCCCTTGTCCGCCCCTCTTTGCCCTTGTCCGCCCCTCTTTGCCCTTGTCCGCCCCTCTTTGCCCTTGTCCGCCCCTCTTTGCCCTTGTCCGCCCCTCTTTGCCCTTGTCCGCCCCTCTTTGCCCTTGTCCGCCCCTCTTTGCCCTTGTCCCGTATTTTCCGCACTTGTCCGCCCCTCTTTGCACTTGTCCCGCATTTTCCGCACTTGTCCGCCCCTCTTTGCCCTTGTCCCGCATTTTACGCACTTGTCCGCCCCTCTTTGCCCTTGTCCGCCCCTCTTTGCCCTTGTCCGCCCCTCTTTGCCCTTGTCCGCCCCTCTTTGCCCTTGTCCGCCCCTCTTTGCCCTTGTCCGCCCCTCTTTGCCCTTGTCCGCCCCTCTTTGCCCTTGTCCGCCCCTCTTTGCCCTTGTCCGCCCCTCTTTGCCCTTGTCCGCCCCTCTTTGCCCTTGTCCCGTATTTTCCGCACTTGTCCGCCCCTCTTTGCCCTTGTCCCGTATTTTCCGCACTTGTCCGCCCCTCTTTGCCCTTGTCCGCCCCTCTTTGCCCTTGTCCGCCCCTCTTTGCACTTGTCCCGCATTTTCCGCACTTGTGCGCCCCTCTTTGCCCTTGTCCGCCCCTCTTTGCCCTTGTCCCGCATTTTCCGCACTTGTCCGCCCCTCTTTGCCCTTGTCCGCCCCTCTTTGCCCTTGTCCGCCCCTCTTTGCCCGTGTCCGCCCCTCTTTGCCCGTGTCCGCCCCTCTTTGCCCTTGTCCGCCCCTCTTTGCCATTGTCCGCCCCTCTTTGCCCTTGTCCGCCCCTCTTTGCCCTTGTCCGCCCCTCTTTTCCCTTGTCCGCCCCTCTTTGCCCTTGTCCGCCCCTCTTTGCCCTTGTCCGCCCCTTTTTGCCCTTGTCCCGCATTTTCCGCACTTGTCCGCCCCTCTTTGCCCTTGTCCCGCATTTTACGCACTTGTCCGCCCCTCTTTGCCCGTGTCCGCCCCTCTTTACCCTTGTCCGCCCCTCTTTGCCCTTGTCCGCCCCTCTTTGCCCTTGTCCGCCCCTCTTTGCCCTTGTCCGCCCCTCTTTGCCCTTGTCCGCCCCTCTTTGCCCTTGTCCGCCCCTCTTTGCCCTTGTCCCGCATTTTCCGCACTTGTGCGCCCCTCTTTGCCCTTGTCCGCCCCTCTTTGCCCTTGTCCGCCCCTCTTTGCCCTTGTCCGCCCCTCTTTGCCCTTGTCCGCCCCTCTTTGCCCTTGTCCCGCATTTTCCGCACTTGTCCGCCCCTCTTTGCCCTTGTCCGCCCCTCTTTGCCCTTGTCCGCCCCTCTTTGCCCTTGTCCGCCCCTCTTTGCCCTTGTCCGCCCCTCTTTGCCCTTGTCCGCCCCTCTTAGCCCTTGTCCGCCCCTCTTTGCCCTTGTCCGCCCCTCTTTGCCCTTGTCCGCCCCTCTTTGCCCTTGTCCCCCATTTTCCGCACTTGTCCGCCCCTCTTTGCCCTTGTCCCGCATTTTCCGCACTTGTCCGCCCCTCTTTGCCCTTGTCCCCCATTTTCCGCACTTGTCCGCCCCTCTTTGCCCTTGTCCCCCATTTTCCGCACTTGTCCGCCCCTCTTTGCCCTTGTCCCGCATTTTCCGCACTTGTCCGCCCCTCTTTGCCCTTGTCCCGTATTTTCCGCACTTGTCCGCCCCTCTTTGCCCTTGTCCACCCTTCTTTGCCCTTGTCCACCCCTCTTTGCCCTTGTCCACCCCTCTTTGCCCTTTTCCGTCCCTCTTTGCCCTTTTCCGTCCCTCTTTGCCCTTGTCCCGTATTCTCCGCAGTTGACCGCACCTCTTTGGCCTTTTCCGCCCCTCTTTGCCATTGTCCGCCCCTCTTTGCCCTTGTCCCGTATTCTCCGCACTTGTCCGCCCCTCTTTGCCCTTGTCCGAAACTCTTTGCCCTTGTCCCGTATTCTCCTCCCTTGTCCGCCCCTCTTTGCCCTTGTCCGCCCCTCTTTGCCCTTGTCCGCCCCTCTTTGCCCTTGTCCGCCCCTCTTTGCCCTTGTCCGCCCCTCTTTGCCCTTGTCCGCCCCTCTTTGCCCTTGTCCGCCCCTCTTTGCCCTTGTCCGCCCCTCTTTGCCCTTGTCCCGCATTTTCCGCACTTGTCCGCCCCTCTTTGCCCTTGTCCGCCCCTCTTTGCCCTTTTCCGCCCCTCTTTGCCCTTTTCCGCCCCTCTTTGCCCTTGTCCGCCCCTCTTTGCCCTTGTCCGCCCCTCTTTGCCCTTGTCCGCCCCTCTTTGCCCTTGTCCGCCCCTCTTTGCCCTTGTCCCGCATTTTCCGCACTTGTGCGCCCCTCTTTGCCCTTGTCCGCCCCTCTTTGCCCTTGTCCGCCCCTCTTTGCCCTTGACCGCCCCTCTTTGCCCTTGTCCGCCCCTCTTTGCCCTTGTCCGCCCCTCTTTGCCCTTGTCCGCCCCTCTTTGCCCTTGTCCGCCCCTCTTTGCCCTTGTCCGCCCCTCTTTGCCCTTGTCCGCCCCTCTTTGCCCTTGTCCCGCATTTTCCGCACTTGTCCGCCCCTCTTTGCCCTTGTCCCGCATTTTACGCACTTGTCCGCCCCTCTTTGCCCGTGTCCGCCCCTCTTTGCCCGTGTCCGCCCCTCTTTGCCCTTGTCCGCCCCTCTTTGCCTTTGTCCGCCCCTCTTTGCCCTTGTCCGCCCCTCTTTGCCCTTGTCCGCCCCTCTTTGCCCTTGTCCCGCATTTTCTGCACTTGTCTGCCCCTCTTTGCCCTTGTCCCGCATTTTCCGCACTTGTCCGCCCCTCTTTGCCCTTGTCCCGCATTTTCCGCACTTGTCCGCCCCTCTTTGCCCTTGTCCGTCTTTCTTTTCCCTTGTCCGCCCCTCTTTGCCCTTGTCCCCCATTGTCCGCAGTTGTCCGCCCCTCTTTGCCCTTGTCCCGCATTTTCCGCAATTGTCCGCCCCTCTTTGCCCTTGTCCGCCCCTCTTTGCCCTTGTCCGCCCCTCTTTGCCCTTGTCCGCCCCTCTTTGCCCTTGTCCGCCCCTCTTTGCCCTTTCCCGCCCCTCTTTGCCCTTTCCCGCCCCTCTTTGCCCTTGTCCGCCCCTCTTTGCCCTTGTCCCGCATTTTCCGCACTTGTCCGCCCCTCTTTGCCCTTGTCCCGCATTTTCCGCACTTGTCCGCCCCTCTTTGCCCTTGTCCCGCATTTTCCGCACTTGTCCGCCCCTCTTTGCCCTTGTCCTGCATTTTCCGCACTTGTCCGCCCCTCTTTGCCCTTGTCCCGCATTTTCCGCACTTGTCCGCCCCTCTTTGCCCTTGTCCGCCCCTCTTTGCCCTTGTCCGCCCCTCTTTGCCCTTGTCCGCCCCTCTTTGCCCTTGTCCGCCCCTCTTTGCCCTTGTCCGCCCCTCTTTGCCCTTGTCCGCCCCTCTTTGCCCTTGTCCGCCCCTCTTTGCCCTTGTCCGCCCCTCTTTGCCCTTGTCCGCCCCTCTTTGCCCTTGTCCGCCCCTCTTTGCCCTTGTCCCGTATTTTCCGCACTTGTCCGCCCCTCTTTGCCCTTGTCCCGCATTTTCCGCACTTGTCCACCCCTCTTTGCCCTTGTCCCGCATTTTACGCACTTGTCCGCCCCTCTTTGCCCTTGTCCGCCCCTCTTTGCCCTTGTCCGCCCCTCTTTGCCCTTGTCCGCCCCTCTTTGCCCTTGTCCGCCCCTCTTTGCCCTTGTCCGCCCCTCTTTGCCCTTGTCCGCCCCTCTTTGCCCTTGTCCGCCCCTCTTTGCCCTTGTCCGCCCCTCTTTGCCCTTGTCCGCCCCTCTTTGCCCTTGTCCGCCCCTCTTTGCCCTTGTCCGCCCCTCTTTGCCCTTGTCCCGTATTTTCCGCACTTGTCCGCCCCTCTTTCCCTTGTCCCGTATTTTCCGCACTTGTCCGCCCCTCTTTGCCCTTGTCCGCCCCTCTTTGCCCTTGTCCGCCCCTCTTTGCCCTTGTCCGCCCCTCTTTGCCCTTGTCCCGCATTTTCCGCACTTGTGCGCCCCTCTTTGCCCTTGTCCGCCCCTCTTTGCCCTTGTCCCGCATTTTCCGCACTTGTCCGCCCCTCTTTGCCCTTGTCCGCCCCTCTTTGCCCTTGTCCGCCCCTCTTTGCCCTTGTCCGCCCCTCTTTGCCCTTGTCCGCCCCTCTTTGCCCTTGTCCCGCATTTTCAGCACTTGTCCGCCCCTCTTTGCCCTTGTCCCGCATTTTACGCACTTGTCCGCCCCTCTTTGCCCTTGTCCGCCCCTCTTTGCCCTTGTCCGCCCCTCTTTGCCCTTGTCCGCCCCTCTTTGCCCTTGTCCGCCCCTCTTTGCCCTTGTCCGCCCCTCTTTGCCCTTGTCCCGCATTTTCCGCACTTGTGCGCCCCTCTTTGCCCTTGTCCGCCCCTCTTTGCCCTTGTCTGCCCCTCTTTGCCCTTGTCCGCCCCTCTTTGCCCTTGTCCGCCCCTCTTTGCCCTTGTCCGCCCCTCTTTGCCCTTGTCCCGCATTTTCCGCACTTGTCCGCCCCTCTTTGCCCTTGTCCGCCCCTCTTTGCCCTTGTCTGCCCCTCTTTGCCCTTGTCCGCCCCTCTTTGCCCTTGTCCGCCCCTCTTTGCCCTTGTCCGCCCCTCTTTGCCCTTGTCCGCCCCTCTTTGCCCTTGTCCCGCATTTTCCGCTCTTGTCCGCCCCTCTTTGCCCTTGTCCGCCCCTCTTTGCCCTTGTCCGCCCCTCTTTGCCCTTGTCCGCCCCTCTTTGCCCTTGTCCGCCCCTCTTTGCCCTTGTCCGCCCCTCTTTGCCCTTGTCCCGCATTTTCCGCACTTGTCCGCCCCTCTTTGCCCTTGTCCCGCATTTTCCGCACTTGTCCGCCCCTCTTTGCCCTTGTCCGCCCCTCTTTGCCCTTGTCCGCCCCTCTTTGCCCTTGTCCGCCCCTCTTTGCCCTTGTCCGCCCCTCTTTGCCCTTGTCCCGCATTTTCCGCACTTGTCCGCCCCTCTTTGCCCTTGTCCCCCATTTTCCGCACTTGTCCGCCCCTCTTTGCCATGTCCGCCCCTCTTTGCCCTTGTCCGCCCCTCTTTGCCCTTGTCCGCCCCTCTTTGCCCTTGTCCGCCCCTCTTTGCCCTTGTCCGCCCCTCTTTGCCCTTGTCCGCCCCTCTTTGCCCTTGTCCGCCCCTCTTTGCCCTTGTCCCGCATTTTCCGCACTTGTCCGCCCCTCTTTGCCCTTGTCCCGCATTTTCCGCAATTGTCCGCCCCTCTTTGCCCTTGTCCGCCCCTCTTTGCCCTTGTCCGCCCCTCTTTGCCCTTGTCCCCCATTTTCCGCACTTGTCCGCCCCTCTTTGCCCTTGTCCCCCATTTTCCGCACTTGTCCGCCCCTCTTTACCCTTGTCCCCCATTTTCCGCACTTGTCCGCCCCTCTTTGCCCTTGTCCGCCCCTCTTTGCCCTTGTCCGCCCCTCTTTGCCCTTGTCCGCCCCTCTTTGCCCTTGTGCGCCCCTCTTTGCCCTTGTCCGCCCCTCTTTGCCCTTGTCCCGCATTTTCCGCACTTGTCCGCCCCTCTTTGCCCTTGTCCGCCCCTCTTTGCCCTTGTCCGCCCCTCTTTGCCCTTGTCCGCCCCTCTATGCCTGTGTCCGCCCCTCTTTGCCCGTGTCCGCCCCTCTTTGCCCTTGTCCGCCCCTCTTTGCCCGTGTCCGCCCCTCTTTGCCCTTGTCCGCCCCTCTTTGCCCGTGTCCGCCCCTCTTTGCCCTTGTCCGCCCCTCTTTGCCCTTGTCCGCCCCTCTTTGCCCTTGTCCGCCCCTCTTTGCCCTTGTCCCGCATTTTCCGCACTTGTCCGCCCCTCTTTGCCCTTGTCCCGCATATTACGCACTTGTCCGCCCCTCTTTGCCCTTGTCCCGCATTTTCCGCATTTGTCCGCCCCTCTTTGCCCTTGTCCGCCCCTCTTTGCCCGTGTCCGCCCCTCTTTGCCCGTGTCCGCCCCTCTTTGCCCTTGTCCGCCCCTCTTTGCCCTTGTCCGCCCCTCTTTGCCCTTGTCCGCCCCTCTTTGCCCTTGTCCCGCATTTTCCGCACTTGTGCGCCCCTCTTTGCCCTTGTGCGCCCCTCTTTGCCCTTGTGCGCCCCTCTTTGCCCTTGTGCGCCCCTCTTTGCCCTTGTCCGCCCCTCTTTGCCCTTGTCCGCCCCTCTTTGCCCTTGTCCCGCATTTTCCGCACTTGTCCGCCCCTCTTTGCCCTTGTCCCGCATTTTCCGCAATTGTCCGCCCCTCTTTGCCCTTGTCCGCCCCTCTTTGCCCTTGTCCGCCCCTCTTTGCCCTTGTCCGCCCCTCTTTGCCCTTGTCCGCCCCTCTTTGCCCTTGTCCGCCCCTCTTTGCCCTTGTCCCGCATTTTCCGCACTTGTCCGCCCCTCTTTGCCCTTGTCCCGCATTTTCCGCACTTGTCCGCCCCTCTTTGCCCTTGTCCGCCCCTCTTTGCCCTTGTCCGCCCCTCTTTGCCCTTGTCCGCCCCTCTTTGCCCTTGTCCCCCATTTTTCGCCCTTGTCCGCCCCTCTTTGCCCTTGTCCCCCATTTTCCGCACTTGTCCGCCCCTCTTTGCCCTTGTCCCCCATTTTCCGCACTTGTCCCCCATTTTCCGCACTTGTCCGCCCCTCTTTGCCCTTGTCCGCCCCTCTTTGCCCTTGTCCGCCCCTCTTTGCTCTTGTCCCGCATTTTCCGCAATTGTCCGCCCCTCTTTGCCCTTGTCCGCCCCTCTTTGCCCTTGTCCGCCCCTCTTTGCCCTTGTCCGCCCCTCTTTGCCCTTGTCCGCCCCTCTTTGCCCTTGTCCCGCATTTTCCGCACTTGTCCGCCCCTCTTTGCCCTTGTCCGCCCCTCTTTGCCCTTGTCCGCCCCTCTTTGCCCTTGTCCGCCCCTCTTTGCCCTTGTCCGCCCCTCTTTGCCCTTGTCCGCCCCTCTTTGCCCTTGTCCGCCCCTCTTTGCCCTTGTCCGCCCCTCTTTGCCCTTGTCCGCCCCTCTTTGCCCTTGTCCCGCATTTTCCGCCCTTGTCCGCCCCTCTTTGCCCTTGTCCCGCATTTTCCGCCCTTGTCGGCCCCTCTTTGCCCTTGTCCGCCCCTCTTTGCCCTTGTCCGCCCCTCTTTGCCCTTGTCCGCCCCTCTTTGCCCTTGTCCGCCCCTCTTTGCCCTTGTCCGCCCCTCTTTGCCCTTGTCCGCCCCTCTTTGCCCTTGTCCGCCCCTCTTTGCCCTTGTCCCGCATTTTCCGCACTTGTCCGCCCCTCTTTGCCCTTGTCCGCCCCTCTTTGCCCTTGTCCCCCATTTTCCGCACTTGTCCGCCCCTCTTTGCCCTTGTCCCGCATTTTCCGCACTTGTCCGCCCCTCTTTGCCCTTGTCCCGCATTTTCCGCACTTGTCCGCCCCTCTTTGCCCTTGTCCGCCCCTCTTTGCCCTTGTCCGCCCCTCTTTGCCCTTGTCCGCCCCTCTTTGCCCTTCTCCGCCCCTCTTTGCCCTTGTCCGCCCCTCTTTGCCCTTGTCCCGCATTTTCCGCACTTGTCCGCCCCTCTTTGCCCTTGTCCGCCCCTCTTTGCCCTTGTCTGCCCCTCTTTGCCCTTGTCCGCCCCTCTTTGCCCTTGTCCGCCCCTCTTTGCCCTTGTCCGCCCCTCTTTGCCCTTGTCCCGCATTTTCCGCACTTGTCCGCCCCTCTTTGCCCTTGTCCCGCATTTTCCGCACTTGTCCGCCCCTCTTTGCCCTTGTCCGCCCCTCTTTGCCCTTGTCCGCCCCTCTTTGCCCTTGTCCGCCCCTCTTTGCCCTTGTCCCGCATTTTCCGCACTTGTCCGCCCCTCTTTGCCCTTGTCCCGCATTTTCCGCACTTGTCCGCCCCTCTTTGCCCTTGTCCGCCCCTCTTTGCCCTTGTCCGCCCCTCTTTGCCCTTGTCCGCCCCTCTTTGCCCTTGTCCGCCCCTCTTTGCCCTTGTCCGCCCCTCTTTGCCCTTGTCCCCCATTTTCCGCAATTGTCCGCCCCTCTTTGCCCTTGTCCCCCATTTTCCGCACTTGTCCGCCCCTCTTTGCCCTTGTCCCGCATTTTCCGCACTTGTCCGCCCCTCTTTGCCCTTGTCCGCCCCTCTTTGCCCTTGTCCGCCCCTCTTTGCCCTTGTCCGCTCCTCTTTGCCCTTGTCCCGCATTTTCCGCACTTGTCCGCCCCTCTTTGCCCTTGTCCCGCATTTTCCGCACTTGTCCGCCCCTCTTTGCCCTTGTCCGCCCCTCTTTGCCCTTGTCCGCCCCTCTTTGCCCTTGTCCGCCCCTCTTTGCCCTTGTCCGCCCCTCTTTGCCCTTGTCCGCCCCTCTTTGCCCTTGTCCGCCCCTCTTTGCCCTTGTCCGCCCCTCTTTGCCCTTGTCCCGCATTTTCCGCACTTGTCCGCCCCTCTTTGCCCTTGTCCCGCATTTTCCGCACTTGTCCGCCCCTCTTTGCCCTTGTCCGCCCCTCTTTGCCCTTGTCCGCCCCTCTTTGCCCTTGTCCGCCCCTCTTTGCCCTTGTCCGCCCCTCTTTGCCCTTGTCCGCCCCCTTTGCCCTTGTCCGCCCCTCTTTGCCCTTGTCCCGCATTTTCTGCACTTGTCCGCCCCTCTTTGCCCTTGTCCGCCCCTCTTTGCCCTTGTCCGCCCCTCTTTGCCCTTGTCCGCCCCTCTTTGCCCTTGTCCGCCCCTCTTTGCCCTTATCCGCCCCTCTTTGCCCTTGTCCGCCCCTCTTTGCCCTTGTCCGCCCCTCTTTGCCCTTGTCCGCCCCTCTTTGCCCTTGTCCGCCCCTCTTTGCCCTTGTCCGCCCCTCTTTGCCCTTGTCCCGCATTTTCCACCCTTGTCCGCCCCTCTTTGCCCTTGTCCCGCATTTTCCGCCCTTGTCCGCCCCTCTTTGCCCTTGTCCCGCATTTTCCGCACTTGTCCGCCCCTCTTTGCCCTTGTCCGCCCCTCTTTGCCCTTGTCCGCCCCTCTTTGCCCTTGTCCGCCCCTCTTTGCCCTTGTCCGCCCCTCTTTGCCCTTGTCCGCCCCTCTTTGCCCTTGTCCCCCATTTTCCGCACTTGTCCGCCCCTCTTTGCCCTTGTCCGCCCCTCTTTGCCCTTGTCCCCCATTTTCCGCACTTGTCCGCACCTCTTTGCCCTTGTCCCGCATTTTCCGCACTTGTCCGCCCCTCTTTGCCCTTGTCCCGCATTTTCCGCACTTGTCCGCCCCTCTTTGCCCTTGTCCGCCCCTCTTTGCCCTTGTCCGCCCCTCTTTGCCCTTGTCCGCCCCTCTTTGCCCTTGTCCGCCCCTCTTTGCCCTTGTCCCGCATTTTCCGCACTTGTCCGCCCCTCTTTGCCCTTGTCCCGCATTTTCCGCACTTGTCCGCCCCTCTTTGCCCTTGTCCGCCCCTCTTTGCCCTTGTCCGCCCCTCTTTGCCCTTGTCCGCCCCTCTTTGCCCTTGTCCGCCCCTCTTTGCCCTTGTCCCCCATTTTCCGCACTTGTCCGCCCCTCTTTGCCCTTGTCTCCCATTTTCCGCTGTTGTCCGCCCCTCTTTGCCCTTGTCCCGCATTTTCCACACTTGTCCGCCCCTCTTTGCCCTTGTCCCGCCCCTCTTTGCCCTTGTCCCGCCCCTCTTTGCCCTTGTCCGCCCCTCTTTGCCCTTGTCCGCCCCTCTTTGCCCTTGTCCGCCCCTCTTTGCCCTTGTCCGCCCCTCTTTGCCCTTGTCCCGCATTTTCCGCACTTGTCCGCCCCTCTTTGCCCTTGTCCCGCATTTTCGGCACTTGTCCGCCCCTCTTTGCCCTTGTCCGCCCCTCTTTGCCCTTGTCCGCCCCTCTTTGCCCTTGTCCGCCCCTCTTTGCCCTTGTCCGCCCCTCTTTGCCCTTGTCCCGCATTTTCCGCACTTGTCCGCCCCTCTTTGCACTTGTCCGCCCCTCTTTGCCCTTGTCCGCCCCTCTTTGCGCTTGTCCGCCCCTCTTTGCGCTTGTCCGCCCCTCTTTGCCCTTGTCCGCCCCTCTTTGCCCTTGTCCGCCCCTCTTTGCCCTTGTCCGCCCCTCTTTGCCCTTGTCCCCCATTTTCCGCAGTTGTCCGCCCCTCTTTGCCCTTGTCCCCCATTTTCCGCAGTTGTCCGCCCCTCTTTGCACTTGTCCCCCATTTTCCGCACTTGTCCGCCCCTCTTTGCACTTGTCCCGCATTTTCCGCACTTGTCCACCCCTCTTTGCCCTTGTCCGCCCCTCTTTGCCCTTGTCCGCCCCTCTTTGCCCTTGTCCGCCCCTCTTTGCCCTTGTCCGCCCCTCTTTGCCCTTGTCCGCCCCTCTTTGCCCTTGTCCGCCCCTCTTTGCCCTTGTCCGCCCCTCTTTGCCCTTGTCCCGCATTTTCCTCACTTGTCCGCCCCTCTTTGCCCTTGTCCCGCATTTTCCGCACTTGTCCGCCCCTCTTTGCCCTTGTCCCGCATTTTCCGCACTTGTCCGCCCCTCTTTGCCCTTGTCCGCCCCTCTTTGCCCTTGTCCGCCCCTCTTTGCCCTTGTCCGCCCCTCTTTGCCCTTGTCCGCCCCTCTTTGCCCTTGTCCCGCATTTTTCGCACTTGTCCGCCCCTCTTTGCCCTTGTCCCGCATTTTCCGCACTTGTCCGCCCCTCTTTGCCCTTGTCCCGCATTTTCCGCACTTGTCCGCCCCTCTTTGCCCTTGTCCGCCCCTCTTTGCCCTTGTCCGCCCCTCTTTGCCCTTGTCCGCCCCTCTTTGCCCTTGTCCCGCATTTTCCGCACTTGTCCGCCCCTCTTTGCACTTGTCCAGCATTTTCCGCCCTTGTCCGCCCCTCTTTGCCCTTGTCCCGCATTTTCCGCACTTGTCCGCCCCTCTTTGCCCTTGTCCCGCATTTTCCACACTTGTCCGCCCCTCTTTGCCCTTGTCCGCCCCTCTTTGCCCTTGTCCGCCCCTCTTTGCCCTTGTCCGCCCCTCTTTGCCCTTGTCTGCCCCTCTTTGCCCTTGTCCGCCCCTCTTTGCCCTTGTCCCGCATTTTCCGCACTTGTCCGCCCCTCTTTGCCCTTGTCCCGCATTTTCCGCACTTGTCCGCCCCTCTTTGCCCTTGTCCGCCCCTCTTTGCCCTTGTCCGCCCCTCTTTGCCCTTGTCCGCCCCTCTTTGCCCTTGTCCGCCCCTCTTTGCCCTTGTCCGCCCCTCTTTGCCCTTGTCCGCCCCTCTTTGCCCTTGTCCGCCCCTCTTTGCCCTTGTCCGCCCCTCTTTGCCCTTGTCCCGCATTTTCCGCACTTGTCCGCCCCTCTTTGCCCTTGTCCGCCCCTCTTTGCCCATGTCCGCCCCTCTTTGCCCTTGTCCGCCCCTCTTTGCCCTTGTCCCGCATTTTCCGCACTTGTCCGCCCCTCTTTGCCCTTGTCCGCCCCTCTTTGCCCTTGTCCGCCCCTCTTTGCCCTTGTCCCGCATTTTCCGCACTTGTCCGCCCCTCTTTGCCCTTGTCCGCCCCTCTTTGCCCTTGTCCGCCCCTCTTTGCCCTTGTCCGCCCCTCATTGCCCTTGTCCGCCCCTCTTTGCACTTGTCCCGCATTTTCCGCACTTGTCCGCCCCTCTTTGCCCTTGTCCGCCCCTCTTTGCCCTTGTCCGCCCCTCTTTGCCCTTGTCCGCCCCTCTTTGCCCTTGTCCGCCCCTCTTTGCCCTTGTCCGCCCCTCTTTGCCCTTGTCCGCCCCTCTTTGCTCTTGTCCGCCCCTCTTTGCCCTTGTCCGCCCCTCTTTGCCCTTCTCCGCCCCTCTTTGCCCTTGTCCCGCATTTTCCGCACTTGTCCGCCCCTCTTTGCCCTTGTCCCGCATTTTCCGCACTTGTCCGCCCCTCTTTGCCCTTGTCCGCCCCTCTTTGCCCTTGTCCGCCCCTCTTTGCCCTTGTCCGCCCCTCTTTGCCCTTGTCCGCCCCTCTTTGCCCTTGTCCCCCATTTTCCGCACTTGTCCGCCCCTCTTTGCCCTTGTCCCCCATTTTCCGCTGTTGTCCGCCCCTCTTTGCCCTTGTCCCGCATTTTCCACACTTGTCCGCCCCTCTTTGCCCTTGTCCCGCCCCTCTTTGCCCTTGTCCGCCCCTCTTTGCCCTTGTCCGCCCCTCTTTGCCCTTGTCCGCCCCTCTTTGCCCTTGTCCCGCATTTTCCGCACTTGTCCGCCCCTCTTTGCCCTTGTCCCGCATTTTCGGCACTTGTCCGCCCCTCTTTGCCCTTGTCCGCCCCTCTTTGCCCTTGTCCGCCCCTCTTTGCCCTTGTCCGCCCCTCTTTGCCCTTGTCCGCCCCTCTTTGCCCTTGTCCGCCCCTCTTTGCCCTTGTCCCGCATTTTCCGCACTTGTCCGCCCCTCTTTGCCCTTGTCCGCCCCTCTTTGCCCTTGTCCGCCCCTCTTTGCCCTTGTCCGCCCCTCTTTGCGCTTGTCCGCCCCTCTTTGCGCTTGTCCGCCCCTCTTTGCCCTTGTCCGCCCCTCTTTGCCCTTGTCCGCCCCTCTTTGCCCTTGTCCGCCCCTCTTTGCCCTTGTCCCCCATTTTCCGCAGTTGTCCGCCCCTCTTTGCCCTTGTCCCCCATTTTCCGCAGTTGTCCGCCCCTCTTTGCACTTGTCCCGCATTTTCCGCACTTGTCCGCCCCTCTTTGCACTTGTCCCGCATTTTCCGCACTTGTCCGCCCCTCTTTGCCCTTGTCCGCCCCTCTTTGCCCTTGTCCGCCCCTCTTTGCCCTTGTCCGCCCCTCTTTGCCCTTGTCCGCCCCTCTTTGCCCTTGTCCGCCCCTCTTTGCCCTTGTCCGCCCCTCTTTGCCCTTGTCCGCCCCTCTTTGCCCTTGTCCCGCATTTTCCTCACTTGTCCGCCCCTCTTTGCCCTTGTCCCGCATTTTCCGCACTTGTCCGCCCCTCTTTGCCCTTGTCCCGCATTTTCCGCACTTGTCCGCCCCTCTTTGCCCTTGTCCGCCCCTCTTTGCCCTTGTCCGCCCCTCTTTGCCCTTGTCCGCCCCTCTTTGCCCTTGTCCGCCCCTCTTTGCCCTTGTCCCGCATTTTTCGCACTTGTCCGCCCCTCTTTGCCCTTGTCCCGCATTTTCCGCACTTGTCCGCCCCTCTTTGCCCTTGTCCCGCATTTTCCGCACTTGTCCGCCCCTCTTTGCCCTTGTCCGCCCCTCTTTGCCCTTGTCCGCCCCTCTTTGCCCTTGTCCGCCCCTCTTTGCCCTTGTCCGCCCCTCTTTGCCCTTGTCCCGCATTTTCCGCACTTGTCCGCCCCTCTTTGCCCTTGTCCCGCATTTTCCGCACTTGTCCGCCCCTCTTTGCCCTTGTCCCGCATTTTCCACACTTGTCCGCCCCTCTTTGCCCTTGTCCGCCCCTCTTTGCCCTTGTCCGCCCCTCTTTGCCCTTGTCCGCCCCTCTTTGCCCTTGTCTGCCCCTCTTTGCCCTTGTCCGCCCCTCTTTGCCCTTGTCCCGCATTTTCCGCACTTGTCCGCCCCTCTTTGCCCTTGTCCCGCATTTTCCGCACTTGTCCGCCCCTCTTTGCCCTTTTCCGCCCCTCTTTGCCCTTGTCCGCCCCTCTTTGCCCTTGTCCGCCCCTCTTTGCCCTTGTCCGCCCCTCTTTGCCCTTGTCCGCCCCTCTTTGCCCTTGTCCGCCCCTCTTTGCCCTTGTCCCGCATTTTCCGCACTTGTCCGCCCCTCTTTGCCCTTGTCCGCCCCTCTTTGCCCTTGTCCGCCCCTCTTTGCCCTTGTCCGCCCCTCTTTGCCCTTGTCCCGCATTTTCCGCACTTGTCCGCCCCTCTTTGCCCTTGTCCGCCCCTCTTTGCCCTTGTCCGCCCCTCTTTGCCCTTGTCCCGCATTTTCCGCACTTGTCCGCCCCTCTTTGCCCTTGTCCGCCCCTCTTTGCCCTTGTCCGCCCCTCTTTGCCCTTGTCCGCCCCTCTTTGCACTTGTCCGCCCTTCTTTGCCCTTGTCCGCCCCTCTTTGCCCTTGTCCCGCATTTTCCGCACTTGTCCGCCCCTCTTTGCCCTTGTCCGCCCCTCTTTGCCCTTGTCCGCCCCTCTTTGCCCTTGTCCGCCCCTCTTTGCCCTTGTCCGCCCCTCTTTGCCCTTGTCCGCCCCTCTTTGCCCTTGTCCGCCCCTCTTTGCCCTTGTCCGCCCCTCTTTGCCCTTGTCCGCCCCTCTTTGCCCTTGTCCGCCCCTCTTTGCCCTTGTCCGCCCCTCTTTGCCCTTGACCCCCATTTTCCGCTGTTGTCCGCCCCTCTTTGCCCTTGTCCCGCATTTTCCGCACTTGTCCGCCCCTCTTTGCCCTTGTCCCGCATTTTCCGCACTTGTCCGCCCCTCTTTGCCCTTGTCCGCCCCTCTTTGCCCTTGTCCGCCCCTCTTTGCCCTTGTCCCGCATTTTCCGCACTTGTCCGCCCCTCTTTGCCCTTGTCCCGCATTTTCCGCACTTGTCCGCCCCTCTTTGCCCTTGTCCGCCCCTCTTTGCCCTTGTCCGCCCCTCTTTGCCCTTGTCCGCCCCTCTTTGCCCTTGTCCGCCCCTCTTTGCCCTTGTCCGCCCCTCTTTGCCCTTGTCCCGCATTTTCCGCACTTGTCCGCCCCTCTTTGCCCTTGTCCCGCATTTTCCGCACTTGTCCGCCCCTCTTTGCCCTTGTCCGCCCCTCTTTGCCCTTGTCCGCCCCTCTTTGCCCTTGTCCGCCCCTCTTTGCCCTTGTCCGCCCCTCTTTGCCCTTGTCCCGCATTTTCCGCACTTGTCCGCCCCTCTTTGCCCTTGTCCCGCATTTTCCGCACTTGTCCGCCCCTCTTTGCCCTTGTCCCGCATTTTCCGCACTTGTCCGCCCCTCTTTGCCCTTGTCCCGCATTTTCCGCACTTGTCCGCCCCTCTTTGCCCTTGTCCGCCCCTCTTTGCCCTTGTCCGCACCTCTTTGCCCTTGTCCGCCCCTCTTTGCCCTTGTCCGCCCCTCTTTGCCCTTGTCCGCCCCTCTTTGCCCTTGTCCCCCATTTTCCGCACTTGTCCGCCCCTCTTTGCCCTTGTCCCCCATTTTCCGCACTTGTCCGCCCCTCTTTGCCCTTGTCCCGCATTTTCCGCACTTGTCCGCCCCTCTTTGCCCTTGTCCGCCCCTCTTTGCCCTTGTCCCGCATTTTCCGCACTTGTCCGCCCCTCTTTGCCCTTGTCCGCCACTCTTTGCCCTTGTCCGCCCCTCTTTGCCCTTGTCCGCCCCTCTTTGCCCTTGTCCCGCATTTTCCGCACTTGTCCGCCCCTCTTTGCTCTTGTCCGCCCCTCTTTGCCCTTGTCCGCCCCTCTTTGCCCTTGTCCGCCCCTCTTTGCCCTTGTCCGCCCCTCTTTGCCCTTGTCCCTCATTTTCCGCACTTGTCCGCCCCTCTTTGCCCTTGTCCCGCATTTTCCGCACTTGTCCGCCCCTCTTTGCCCTTGTCCGCCCCTCTTTGCCCTTGTCCGCCCCTCTTTGCCCTTGTCCGCCCCTCTTTGCCCTTGTCCGCCCCTCTTTGCCCTTGTCCCGCATTTTCCGCACTTGTCCGCCCCTCTTTGCCCTTGTCCCGCATTTTCCGCACTTGTCCGCCCCTCTTTGCCCTTGTCCGCCCCTCTTTGCCCTTGTCCGCCCCTCTATGCCCTTGTCCGCCCCTCTTTGCCCTCGTCCGCCCCTCTTTGCCCTTGTCCGCCCCTCTTTGCCCTTGTCCGCCCCTCTTTGCCCTTGTCCGCCCCTCTTTGCCCTTGTCCGCCCCTCTTTGCCCTTGTCCCGCATTTTCCGCACTTGTCCGCCCCTCTTTGCCCTTGTCCCGCATTTTCCGCACTTGTCCGCCCCTCTTTGCCCTTGTCCGCCCCTCTTTGCCCTTGTCCGCCCCTCTTTGCCCTTGTCCGCCCCTCTTTGCCCTTGTCCGCCCCTCTTTGCCCTTGTCCGCCCCTCTTTGCCCTTGTCCGCCCCTCTTTGCCCTTGTCCGCCCCTCTTTGCCCTTGTCCGCCCCTCTTTGCCCTTGTCCCGCATTTTCCGCACTTGTGCGCCCCTCTTTGCCCTTGTCCGCCCCTCTTTGCCCTTGTCCGCCCCTCTTTGCCCTTGTCCGCCCCTCTTTGCCCTTGTCCGCCCCTCTTTGCCCTTGTCCCCCATTTTCCGCAGTTGTCCGCCCCTCTTTGCCCTTGTCCGCCCCTCTTTGCCCTTGTCCGCCCCTCTTTGCCCTTGTCCGCCCCTCTTTGCCCTTGTCCGCCCCTCTTTGCCCTTGTCCCCCATTTTCCGCAGTTGTCCGCCCCTCTTTGCCCTTGTCCCGCATTTTCCGCACTTGTCCGCCCCTCTTTGCCCTTGTCCGCCCCTCTTTGCCCTTGTCCGCCCCTCTTTGCCCTTGTCCGCCCCTCTTTGCCCTTGTCCGCCCCTCTTTGCCCTTGTCCGCCCCTCTTTGCCCTTGTCCGCCCCTCTTTGCCCTTGTCCCGCATTTTCCGCACTTGTGCGCCCCTCTTTGCCCTTGTCCGCCCCTCTTTGCCCTTGTCCGCCCCTCTTTGCCCTTGTCCGCCCCTCTTTGCCCTTGTCCCCCATTTTCCGCAGTTGTCCGCCCCTCTTTGCCCTTGTCCGCCCCTCTTTGCCCTTGTCCGCCACTCTTTGCACTTGTCCGCCCCTCTTTGCCCTTGTCCGCCCCTCTTTGCCCTTGTCCGCCCCTCTTTGCCCTTGTCCGCCCCTCTTTGCCCTTGTCCCCCATTTTCCGCAGTTGTCCGCACCTCTTTGCCCTTGTCCCGCATTTTCCGCACTTGTCCGCCCCTCTTTGCCCTTGTCCGCCCCTCTTTGCCCTTGTCCGCCCCTCTTTGCCCTTGTCCGCCCCTCTTTGCCCTTGTCCGCCCCTCTTTGCCCTTGTCCCGCATTCTCCGCACTTGTCCGCACCTCTTTGCCCTTGTCCCGCATTTTCCGCACTTGTCCGCCCCTCTTTGCCCTTGTCCGCCCCTCTTTGCCCTTGTCCGCCCCTCTTTGCCCTTGTCCGCCCCTCTTTGCCCTTGTCCGCCCCTCTTTGCCCTTGTCCGCCCCTCTTTGCCCTTGTCCGCCCCTCTTTGCCCTTGTCCGCCCCTCTTTGCCCTTGTCCGCCCCTCTTTGCCCTTGTCCGCCCCTCTTTGCCCTTGTCCCGCATTTTCCGCACTTGTCCGCGCCTCTTTGCCCTTGTCCCGCATTTTCCGCACTTGTCCGCCCCTCTTTGCCCTTGTCCGCCCCTCTTTGCCCTTGTCCGCCCCTCTTTGCCCTTGTCCGCCCCTCTTTGCCCTTGTCCGCCCCTCTTTGCCCTTGTCCGCCCCTCTTTGCCCTTGTCCGCCCCTCTTTGCCCTTGTCCCGCATTTTCCGCACTTGTCCGCCCCTCTTTGCCCTTGTCCGCCCCTCTTTGCCCTTGTCCGCCCCTCTTTGCCCTTGTCCGCCCCTCTTTGCCCTTGTCCGCCCCTCTTTGCCCTTGTCCCCCATTTTCCGCAGTTTTCCGCCCCTCTTTGCCCTTGTCCCGCATTTTCCGCACTTGTCCGCCCCTCTTTGCCCTTGTCCCGCATTTTCCGCACTTGTCCGCCCCTCTTTGCCCTTGTCCGCCCCTCTTTGCCCTTGTCCGCCCCTCTTTGCCCTTGTCCGCCCCTCTTTGCCCTTGTCCGCCCCTCTTTGCCCTTGCCCGCCCCTCTTTGCCCTTGTCCGCCCCTCTTTGCCCTTGTCCCGCATTTTCCTCACTTGTCCGCCCCTCTTTGCCCTTGTCCCGCATTTTCCGCACTTGTCCGCCCCTCTTTGCCCTTGTCCGCCCCTCTTTGCCCTTGTCCGCCCCTCTTTGCCCTTGTCCGCCCCTCTTTGCCCTTGTCCGCCCCTCTTTGCCCTTGTCCGCCCCTCTTTGCCCTTGTCCGCCCCTCTTTGCCCTTGTCCGCCCCTCTTTGCCTTGTCCCGCATTTTCCGCACTTGTCCGCCCCTCTTTGCCCTTGTCCCGCATTTTCCGCCCTTGTCCGCCCCTCTTTGCCCTTGTCCGCCCCTCTTTGCCCTTGTCCGCCCCCTCTTTGCCCTTGTCCGCCCCTCTTTGACCTTGTCCCGCATTTTCCGCACTTGTCCGCCCCTCTTTGCCCTTGTCCGCCCCTCTTTGCCCTTGTCCGCCCCTCTTTGCCCTTGTCCGCCCCTCTTTGCCCTTGTCCCCCATTTTCCGCACTTGTCCGCCCCTCTTTGCCCTTGTCCCGCATTTTCCGCACTTGTCCCGCCCCTCTTTGCCCTTGTCCGCCCCTCTTTGCCCTTGTCCCCCATTTTCCGCAGTTGTCCGCCCCTCTTTGCCCTTGTCCCCCATTTCCGCAGTTGTCCGCCCCTCTTTGCCCTTGTCCAGCATTTTCCGCAGTTGTCTGCCCCCTTTGCCCTTGTCCGCCCCTCTTTGCCCTTGTCCGACCCTCTTTGCCCTTGTCCCGCATTTTCCGCAATTGTCCGCCCCTCTTGCCCTTGTCCCGCATTTTCCGCACTTGTCCGCCCCTCTTTGCCCTTGTCCCGCATTTTCCGCACTTGTCCGCCCCTCTTTGCCCTTGTCCGCCCCTCTTTGCCCTGTCCGCCCCTCTTTGCCCTTGTCCCGTGCATTTTCCGCACTTGTCCGCCCCTCTTTGCCCTTGTCCCGCATTTTCCGCAGTTGTTCGCCCCTCTTTGCCCTTGTCCGCCCCCTCTTTGCCCTTGTCCGCCCTCTTTGCCTTGTCCGCCCCTCTTTGCCCTTGTCCGCTCCCCTCTTTGCCCTTGTCCCGCATTTTCCACACTTGTCCGCCCCTCTTGCCCTTGTCCGCCCCTCTTTGCCCTTGTCCGCCCCTTTTGCCCTTGTCCGCCCCTTCTTTGCCCTTGTCCGCCCCTCTTTGCCATTGTCCCCCATTTTCCACACTTGTCCGCCCCTCTTTGCCCTTGTCCCGCATTTTCCACACTTGTCCGCCCCTCTTTGCCCTTGTCCGCCCCTCTTTGCCCTTGTCCGCCCCTCTTTGCCCTTGTCCGCCCCTCTTTGCCCTTGTCCGCACCCTCTTTGCCCTTGTCCCGCATTTTCCGCACTTGTCCGCCCCTCTTTGCCTTGTCCCGCATTTTCCGCACTTGTCCGCCCCTCTTTGCCCTTGTCCCGCTTTTTCCGCACTTGTCCGCCCCTCTTTGCCCTTGTCCCGCATTTTCCGCACTTGTCCGCCCCCTCTTTGCCCTTGTCCGCCCCCTCTTTGCCCTTGTCCGCCCCTCTTTGCCCTTGTCCGCCCCTCTTTGCCCTTGTCCGACCCTCTTTGCCCTTGTCCGCCCCTCTTTGCCCTTGTCTGCCCCTCTTTGCCCTTGTCCCGCATTTTCCGTACTTGTCCGCCCCTCTTTGCCCTTGTCCCGCATTTTCCGCACTTGTCCGCCCCTCTTTGCCCTTGTCCGCCCCTCTTTGCCCTTGTCCGCCCCTCTTTGCCTTTGTCCGCCCCTCTTTGCCCTTGTCCGCCCCTCTTTGCCCTTGTCCGCCCCCTTTGCCCTTGTCCGCCCCCTTTGCCCTTGTCCGCCCCTCTTTGCCCTTGTCCGCCCCTCTTTGCCCTTGTCCGCCCCTCTTTGCCCTTGTCCCGCATTTTCCGCCCTTGTCCGCCCCTCTTTGCCCTTGTCCGCCCCCTCTTTGCCCTTGTCCGCCCCTCTTTGCCCTTGTCCCGCATTTCCGCCCTTGTCCGCCCCTCTTTGCCCTTGTCCGCCCCTCTTTGCCCTTGTCCGCCCCTCTTTGCCCTTGTCCCGCCCCTCTTTGCCCTTGTCCGCCCCTCTTTGCCCTTGTCCGCCCCTCTTTGCCCTTTTCCCGCATTTTCCGCCCTTGTCCGCCCCTCTTTGCCCTTGTCCGCCCCTCTTTGCCCTTGTCCCGCATTTTCCGCACTTGTCCGCCCCTCTTTGCCCTTGTCCGCCCCTCTTTGCCCTTGTCCGCCCCTCTTTGCCTTGTCCGCCCCTCTTTGCCCTTGTCCGCCCCTCTTTGCACTTGTCCGCCCCTCTTTGCCCTTGTCCCGCATTTTCCGCCCCTTGTCCGCCCCTCTTTGCCCTTGTCCGCCCCTCTTTGCCCTTGTCCGCCCCTCTTTGCCCTTGTCCGCCCCTCTTTGCCCTTGTCCGCCCCTCTTTGCCCTTGTCCGCCCCTCTTTGCCCTTGTCCGCCCCTCTTTGCCCTTGTCCGCCCCTCTTTGCCCTTGTCCCGCATTTTCCGCACTTGTCCGCCCCTCTTTGCTCTTGTCCGCCCCTCTTTGCCCTTGTCCGCCCCTCTTTGCCCTTGTCCGCCCCTCTTTGCCCTTGTCCGCCCCTCTTTGCCCTTGTCCGCCCCTCTTTGCCCTTGTCCGCCCCTCTTTGCCCTTGTCCGCCCCTCTTTGCCCTTGTCCGCCCCTCTTTGCCCTTGTCCCGCATTTTCCGCACTTGTCCGCCCCTCTTTGCCCTTGTCCCGCATTTTCCGCACTTGTCCGCCCCTCTTTGCCCTTGTCCGCCCCTCTTTGCCCTTGTCCGCCCCTCTTTGCCCTTGTCCGCCCCTCTTTGCCCTTGTCCCGCATTTTCCGCACTTGTCCGCCCCTCTTTGCCCTTGTCCCGCATTTTCCGCACTTGTCCGCCCCTCTTTGCCCTTGTCCGCCCCTCTTTGCCCTTGTCCGCCCCTCTTTGCCCTTGTCCGCCCCTCTTTGCCCTTGTCCGCCCCTCTTTGCCCTTGTCCGCCCCTCTTTGCCCTTGTCCGCCCCTCTTTGCCCTTGTCCCGCATTTTCCGCACTTGTCCGCCCCTCTTTGCCCTTGTCCGCCCCTCTTTGCCCTTGTCCGCCCCTCTTTGCCCTTGTCCCGCATTTTCCGCACTTGTCCGCCCCTCTTTGCCCTTGTCCCGCATTTTCCGCACTTGTCCGCCCCTCTTTGCCCTTGTCCCGCATTTTCCGCACTTGTCCGACCCTCTTTGCCCTTGTCCCGCATTTTCCGCACTTGTCCGCCCCTCTTTGCCCTTGTCCCGCATTTTCCGCACTTGTCCGCCCCTCTTTGCCCTTGTCCGCCCCTCTTTGCACTTGTCCGCCCCTTTTTGCCCTTGTCCGCCCCTCTTTGCCCTTGTCCGCCCCTCTTTGCCATTGTCCCCCATTTTCCACACTTGTCCGCCCCTCTTTGCCCTTGTCCCGCATTTTCCACACTTGTCCGCCCCTCTTTGCCCTTGTCCGCCCCTCTTTGCCCTTGTCCGCCCCTCTTTGCCCTTGTCCGCCCCTCTTTGCCCTTGTCCGCCCCTCTTTGCCCTTGTCCGCCCCTCTTTGCCCTTGTCCGCCCCTCTTTGCCCTTGTCCCGCATTTTCCGCACTTGTCCGCCCCTCTTTGCCCTTGTCCCGCATTTTCCGCACTTGTCCGCCCCTCTTTGCCCTTGTCCCGCTTTTCCGCACTTGTCCGCCCCTCTTTGCCCTTGTCCCGCATTTTCCGCACTTGTCCGCCCCTCTTTGCCCTTGTCCGCCCCTCTTTGCCCTTGTCCGCCCCTCTTTGCCCTTGTCCGCCCCTCTTTGCCCTTGTCCGCCCCTCTTTGCCCTTGTCCGCCCCTCTTTGCCCTTGTCTGCCCCTCTTTGCCCTTGTCCCGCATTTTCCGTACTTGTCCGCCCCTCTTTGTCCTTGTCCCGCATTTTCCGCACTTGTCCGCCCCTCTTTGCCCTTGTCCGCCCCTCTTTGCCCTTGTCCGCCCCTCTTTGCCTTTGTCCGCCCCTCTTTGCCCTTGTCCGCCCCTCTTTGCCCTTGTCCGCCCCCTTTGCCCTTGTCCGCCCCTCTTTGCCCTTGTCCGCCCCTCTTTGCCCTTGTCCGCCCCTCTTTGCCCTTGTCCCGCATTTTCCGCACTTGTCCGCCCCTCTTTGCCCTTGTCCGCCCCTCTTTGACCTTGTCCGCCCCTCTTTGCCCTTGTCCGCCCCTCTTTGCCCTTGTCCGCCCCTCTTTGCCCTTGTCCCGCATTTTCCGCCCTTGTCCGCCCCTCTTTGCCCTTGTCCGCCCCTCTTTGCCCTTGTCCGCCCCTCTTTGCCCTTGTCCGCCCCTCTTTGCCCTTGTCCGCCCCTCTTTGTCCTTGTCCGCCCCTCTTTGCCCTTGTCCGCCCCTCTTTGCCCTTGTCCGCCCCTCTTTGCCCTTTTCCCGCATTTTCCGCAGTTGTCCGCCCCTCTTTGCCCTTGTCCGCCCCTCTTTGCCCTTGTCCCGCATTTTCCGCACTTGTCCGCCCCCTTTGCCCTTGTCCGCCCCTCTTTGCCCTTGTCCGCCCCTCTTTGCCCTTGTCCGCCCCTCTTTGCCCTTGTCCGCCCCTCTTTGCACTTGTCCGCCCCTCTTTGCCCTTGTCCCGCATTTTCCGCCCTTGTCCGCCCCTCTTTGCCCTTGTCCGCCCCTCTTTGCCCTTGTCCGCCCCTCTTTGCCCTTGTCCGCCCCTCTTTGCCCTTGTCCGCCCCTCTTTGCCCTTGTCCGCCCCTCTTTGCCCTTGTCCGCCCCTCTTTGCCCTTGTCCCGCATTTTCCGCACTTGTCCGCCCCTCTTTGCTCTTGTCCGCCCCTCTTTGCCCTTGTCCGCCCCTCTTTGCCCTTGTCCGCCCCTCTTTGCCCTTGTCCGCCCCTCTTTGCCCTTGTCCGCCCCTCTTTGCCCTTGTCCCGCATTTTCCGCACTTGTCCGACCCTCTTTGCCCTTGTCCCGCATTTTCCGCACTTGTCCGCCCCTCTTTGCCCTTGTCCGCCCCTCTTTGCCCTTGTCCGCCCCTCTTTGCCCTTGTCCGCCCCTCTTTGCCCTTGTCCGCCCCTCTTTGCCCTTGTCCGCCCCTCTTTGCCCTTGTCCCGCATTTTCCGCCCTTGTCCGCCCCTCTTTGCCCTTGTCCGCCCCTCTTTGCCCTTGTCCGCCCCTCTTTGCCCTTGTCCGCCCCTCTTTGCCCTTGTCCGCCCCTCTTTGCCCTTGTCCGCCCCTCTTTGCCCTTGTCCGCCCCTCTTTGCCCTTGTCCGCCACTCTTTGCCCTTGTCCCGCATTTTCCGCACTTGTCCGCCCCTCTTTGACCTTGTCCGCCCCTCTTTGCCCTTGTCCGCCCCTCTTTGCCCTTGTCCCGCATTTTCCGCACTTGTCCGCCCCTCTTTGCCCTTGTCCCACATTTTCCGCACTTGTCCGACCCTCTTTGCCCTTGTCCCGCATTTTCCGCACTTGTCCGCCCCTCTTTGCCCTTGTCCCGCATTTTCCGCACTTGTCCGCCCCTCTTTGCCCTTGTCCCGCATTTTCCGCACTTGTCCGCCCCTCTTTGCCCTTGTCCGCCCCTCTTTGCCCTTGTCCGCCCCTCTTTGCACTTGTCCGACCCTCTTTGCCCTTGTCCGCCCCTCTTTGCCCTTGTCCGCCCCTCTTTGCCCTTGTCCGCCCCTCTTTGCCCTTGTCCGACCCTCTTTGCCCTTGTCCGCCCCTCTTTGCGCTTGTCCGCCCCTCTTTGCCCTTGTCCGCCCCTCTTTGCCCTTGTCCGCCCCTCTTTTGCCCTTGTCCGCCCCTCTTTTGCCCTTGTCCGCCCCTCTTTTGCCCTTGTCCGCCCCTCTTTGCCCTTGTCCCCCCCTCTTTGCCCTTGTCCCCCATTTTCCGCACTTGTCCGCCCCCCTTTGCCCTTGTCCCCCATTTTCGCACTTGTCCGCCCCTCTTTGCCCTTGTCCCCCATTTTCCGCACTTGTCCGCCCCTCTTTGCCCTTGTCCCCCATTTTCCGCACTTGTCCGCCCCTCTTTGCCCTTGTCCCCCATTTTCCACACTTGTCCGCCCCTCTTTGCCCTTGTCCCCCATTTTCCGCACTTGTCCGCCCCTCTTTGCCCTTGTCCCCCATTTTCCGCACTTGTCCGCCCCTCTTTGCCCTTGTCCCGTATTCTCCGCACTTGTCCGCCCCTCTTTGCCCTTGTCCCGTATTCTCCGCACTTCTACGCCCCTCTTTGCCCTTGTCCACCCCTCTTTGCCCTTGTCCACCCCTCTTTGCCCTTGTCCACCCCTCTTTGCCCTTTTCCGTCCCTCTTTGCCCTTGTCCCGTATTCTCTGCAGTTGACCGCACCTCTTTGGCATTTTCCGCCCCTCTTTGCCATTGTCCGCCCCTCTTTGCCCTTGTCCCGTACTCTCCGCACTTGTCCGCCCCTCTTTGCCCTTGTCCGAAACTCTTTGCCCTTGTCCCGTATTTTCCTCCCTTGTCCGCCCCTCTTTGCCCTTGTCCGCCCCTCTTTGCCCTTGTCCGCCCCTCTTTGCCCTTGTCCGCCCCTCTTTGCCCTTGTCCGCCCCTCTTTGCCCTTGTCCGCCCCTCTTTGCCCTTGTCCGCCCCTCTTTGCCCTTGTCCCCCATTTTCCGCAGTTGTCCGCCCCTCTTTGCCCTTGTCCCCCATTTTCCGCAGTTGTCCGCCCCTCTTTGCCCTTGTCCCCCATTTTCCGCAGTTGTCCGCCCCTCTTTGCCCTTGTCCCCCATTTTCCGCAGTTGTCCGCCCCTCTTTGCCCTTGTCCGCCCCTCTTTGCCCTTGTCCGCCCCTCTTTGCCCTTGTCCGCCCCTCTTTGCCCTTGTCCGCTCCTCTTTGCCCTTGTCCGCCCCTCTTTGCTCTTGTCTGCCCCTCTTTGCCCTTGTCCGCCCCTCTTTGCCCTTGTCCGCCCCTCTTTGCCCTTGTCCGCCCCTCTTTGCCCTTGTCCGCCCCTCTTTGCCCTTGTCCGCCCCTCTTTGCCCTTGTCCCGCATTTTCCACACTTGTCCGCCCCTCTTTGCCCTTGTCCGCCCCTCTTTGCCCTTGTCTGCCCCTCTTTGCCCTTGTCCGCCCCTCTTTGCCCTTGTCCGCCCCTCTTTGCCCTTGTCCCCCATTTTCCGCAGTTGTCCGCCCCTCTTTGTCCTTGTCCCCCATTTTCCGCAGTTGTCCGCCCCTCTTTGCCCTTGTCCCGCATTTTCCGCAGTTGTCCGCCCCTCTTTGCCCTTGTCCGCCCCTCTTTGCCCTTGTCCGCCCCTCTTTGCCCTTGTCCCCCATTTTCCGCAGTTGTCCGCCCCTCTTTGCCCTTGTCCCCCATTTTCCGCAGTTGTCCGCCCCTCTTTGCCCTTGTCCCGCATTTTCCGCACTTGTCCGCCCCTCTTTGCCCTTGTCCCGCATTTTCCGCACTTGTCCGCCCCTCTTTGCCCTTGTCCGCCCCTCTTTGCCCTTGTCCGCCCCTCTTTGCCCTTGTCCGCCCCTCTTTGCCCTTGTCCGCCTCTCTTTGCCCTTGTCCGCCCCTCTTTGCCCTTGTCCGCCCCTCTTTGCCCTTGTCCGCCCCTCTTTGCCCTTGTCCGCCCCTCTTTGCCCTTGTCCGCCCCCTTTGCCCTTGTCCGCCCCTCTTTGCCCTTGTCCGCCCCTCTTTGCCCTTGTCCGCCCCTCTTTGCCCTTGTCCGCCCCTCTTTGCCCTTGTCCGCCCCTCTTTGCCCTTGTCCGCCCCTCTTTGCCCTTGTCCCGCATTTTCCGCCCTTGTCCGCCCCTCTTTGCCCTTGTCCGCCCCTCTTTGCCCTTGTCCGCCCCTCTTTGCCCTTGTCCGCCCCCTTTGCCCTTGTCCCCCTTTTTCCGCACTTGTCCGCCCCTCTTTGCCCTTGTCCGCCCCTCTTTGCCCTTGTCCGCCCCTCTTTGCCCTTGTCCGCCCCTCTTTGCCCTTGTCCCGCATTTTCCGCACTTGTCCGCCCCTCTTTGTCCTTGTCCGCCCCTCTTTGCCCTTGTCCCGCATTTTCCGCACTTGTCCGCCCCTTTTTGCCCTTGTCCCGCATTTTCCGCACTTGTCCGCCCCTCTTTGCCCTTGTCCCGCATTTTCCGCACTTGTCCGCCCCTCTTTGCCCTTGTCCCGCATTTTCCGCACTTGTCCGCCCCTCTTTGCCCTTGTCCCGCATTTTCCGCACTTGTCCGCCCCTCTTTGCCCTTGTCCGCCCCTCTTTGCCCTTGTCCGCCCCTCTTTGCCCTTGTCCGCCCCTCTTTGCCCTTGTCCGCCCCTCTTTGCCCTTGTCCGCCCCTCTTTGCCCTTGTCCGCCCCTCTTTTGCCCTTGTCCCCCCCTCTTTGCCCTTGTCCCCCCCTCTTTGCACTTGTCCCCCATTTTCCGCACTTGTCCGCCCCTCTTTGCCCTTGTCCCCCATTTTCCGCACTTGTCCGCCCCTCTTTGCCCTTGTCCCCCATTTTCCGCACTTGTCCGCCCCTCTTTGCCCTTGTCCCACATTTTCCGCACTTGTCCGCCCCTCTTTGCCCTTGTCCCCCATTTTCCGCACTTGTCCGCCCCTCTTTGCCCTTGTCCCCCATTTTCCGCACTTGTCCGCCCCTCTTTGCCCTTGTCCCCCATTTTCCGCACTTGTCCGCCCCTCTTTGCCCTTGTCCCCCATTTTCCGCACTTGTCCGCCCCTCTTTGCCCTTGTCCCCCATTTTCCGCACTTGTCCGCCCCTCTTTGCACTTGTCCCCCATTTTCCGCACTTGTCCGCCCCTCTTTGCCCTTGTCCCGTATTCTCCGCACTTGTCCGCCCCTCTTTTCCCTTGTCCCGTATTCTCCGCACTTCTACGCCCCTCTTTGCCCTTGTCCACCCCTCTTTGCCCTTGTCCACCCCTCTTTGCCTTTGTCCACCCCTCTTTGCCCTTTTCCGTCTCTCTTTGCCCTTTTCCGTCTCTCTTTGCCCTTGTCCCGTATTCTCCGCAGTTGACCGCACCTCTTTGGCATTTTCCGCCCCTCTTTGCCATTGTCCGCCCCTCTTTGCCCTTGTCCCGTACTCTCCGCACTTGTCCGCCCCTCTTTGCCCTTGTCCGCCCCTCTTTGCCCTTGTCCGCCCCTCTTTGCCCTTGTCCGCCCCTCTTTGCCCTTGTCCGCCCCTCTTTGCCCTTGTCCGCCCCTCTTTGCCCTTGTCCGCCCCTCTTTGCCCTTGTCCGCCCCTCTTTGCCCTTGTCCGCCCCTCTTTGCCCTTGTCCGCCCCTCTTTGCCCTTGTCCGCCCCTCTTTGCCCTTGTCCGCCCCTCTTTGCCCTTGTCCGCCCCTCTTTGCCCTTGTCCCGCATTTTCCGCACTTGTCCGCCCCTCTTTGCACTTGTCCCACATTTTCCGCACTTGTCCGCCCCTCTTTGCCCTTGTCCGCCCCTCTTTGCCCTTGTCCCCCATTTTCCGCACTTGTCCGCCCCTCTTTGCCCATGTCCCCCATTTTCCGCACTTGTCCGCCCCTCTTTGCCCTTGTCCCCCATTTTCCGCACTTGTCCGCCCCACTTTGCCCTTGTCCCCCATTTTCCGCACTTGTCCGCCCCTCTTTGCCCTTGTCCCCCATTTTCCGCACTTGTCCGCCCCTCTTTGCCCTTGTCCCCCATTTTCCGCACTTGTCCGCCCCTCTTTGCCCTTGTCCCGTATTCTCCGCACTTGTCCGCCCCTCTTTGCCCTTGTCCCGTATTCTCCGCACTTCTACGCCCCTCTTTGCCCTTGTCCACCCCTCTTTGCCCTTGTCCACCCCTCTTTGCCCTTGTCCACCCCTCTTTGCCCTTTTCCGTCCCTCTTTGCCCTTGTCCCGTATTCTCCGCAGTTGACCGCACCTCTTTGGCATTTTCCGCCCCTCTTTGCCATTGTCCGCCCCTCTTTGCCCTTGTCCCGTATTCTCCGCACTTGTCCGCCCCTCTTTGCCCTTGTCCGAAACTCTTTGCCCTTGTCCCGTATTCTCCTCCCTTGTCCGCCCCTCTATGCCCTTGTCCGCCCCTCTTTGCCCTTGTCCGCCCCTCTTTGCCCTTGTCCGCCCCTCTTTGCCCTTGTCCGCCCCTCTTTGCCCTTGTCCGCCCCTCTTTGCCCTTGTCCGCCCCTCTTTGCCCTTGTCCGCCCCTCTTTGCCCTTGTCCGCCCCTCTTTGCCCTTGTCCGCCCCTCTTTGCCCTTGTCCCCCATTTTCCGCAGTTGTCCGCCCCTCTTTGCCCTTGTCCCCAATTTTCCGTAGTTGTCCGCCCCTCTTTGCCCTTGTCCGCCCCTCTTTGCCCTTGTCCGCCCCTCTTTGCCCTTCTCCGCCCCTCTTTGCCCTTCTCCGCCCCTCTTTGCCCTTGTCCGCCCCTCTTTGCCCTTGTCCGCCCCTCTTTGCCCTTGTCCGCCCCTCTTTGCCTTTGTCCGCCCCTCTTTGCCTTTGTCCGCCCCTCTTTGCCCTTGTCCGCCCCTCTTTGCCCTTGTCCGCCCCTCTTTGCCCTTGTCCGCCCCTCTTTTGCCCTTGTCCGCCCCTCTTTGCCCTTTTCCCCCATTTTCCGCACTTGTCCGCCCCTCTATGCCCTTGTCCCCCATTTTCCGCACTTGTCCGCCCCTCTTTGCCCTTGTCCCCCATTTTCCGCACTTGTCCGCCCCTCTTTGCCCTTGTCCCCCATTTTCCGCACTTGTCCGCCCCTCTTTGCCCTTGTCCCCCATTTTCCGCACTTGTCCGCCCCTCTTTGCCCTTGTCCCCCATTTTCCGCACTTGTCCGCCCCTCTTTGCCCTTGTCCCGTATTCTCCGCACTTGTCCGCCCCTCTTTGCCCTTGTCCCGTATTCTCCGCACTTCTACGCCCCTCTTTGTCCTTGTCCACCCCTCTTTGCCCTTGTCCACCCCTCTTTGCCCTTTTCCGTCCCTCTTTGCCCTTGTCCCGTATTCTCCGCAGTTGACCGCACCTCTTTGGCCTTTTCCGCCCCTCTTTGCCATTGTCCGCCCCTCTTTGCCCTTGTCCCGTATTCTCCGCACTTGTCCGCCCCTCTTTGCCCTTGTCCGAAACTCTTTGCCCTTGTCCCGTATTCTCCTCCCTTGTCCGCCCCTCTTTGCCCTTGTCCGCCCCTCTTTGCCCTTGTCCGCCCCTCTTTGCCCTTGTCCGCCCCTCTTTGCCCTTGTCCGCACCTCTTTGTACTTGTCCCGTATTCTCCGCAATTCTCCAACCCTCTTTGCACTTGTCCGCCCCTCTTTGCCCTTGTCCCGCATTTTCCGCACTTGTCCGCCCCTCTTTGCCCTTGTCCCGCATTTTCTGCACTTGTCCGCACCTCTTTGCCCTTGTCCCCCTTTTTCCGCACTTGTCCGCCCCTCTTTGCCCTTGTCCCCCATTTTCCGCACTTGTCCGCCCCTCTTTGCCCTTGTCCCCCATTTTCCGCACTTGTCCGCCCCTCTTTGCCCTTGTCCCCCATTTTCCGCACTTGTCCCCCATTTTCCGCACTTGTCCGCCCCTCTTTGCCCTTGTCCCACATTTTCCGCACTTGTCCGCCCCTCTTTGCCCTTGTCCCGCATTTTCTGCACTTGTCCGCACCTCTTTGCCCTTGTCCCCCTTTTTCCGCACTTGTCCGCCCCTCTTTGCCCTTGTCCCCCATTTTCCGCACTTGTCCGCCCCTCTTTGCCCTTGTCTCCCATTTTCCGCACTTGTCCGCCCCTCTTTGCCCTTGTCCCCCATTTTCCGCACTTGTCCCCCATTTTCCGCACTTGTCCGCCCCTCTTTGCCCTTGTCCCGCATTTTCCGCACTTGTCCGCCCCTCTTTCCCCTTGTCCCCCATTTTCCGCACTTGTCCGCCCCTCTTTGCCGTTGTCCCGCATTTTCCGCACTTGTCCGCCCCTCTTTGCCCTTGTCCCGTATTCTCCGCACTTCTACGCCCCTCTTTGCTCTTGTCCCGTATTCTGCGAAATTCTCCGTCCCTCTTTGCCCTTGTCCACCCCTCTTTGCCCTTGTCCACCCCTCTTTGCTCTTGTCCGACCCTCTTTGCCCTTTTCCGTCCCTCTTTGCCCTTATTCCGTATTCTCCGCAGTTGACCGCACCTCTTTGGCCTTTTCCACACCTCTTTGCCATTGTCCGCCCCTCTTTGCCCTTGTCCGAAACTCTTTGCCCTTGTCCCGTATTCTCCTCCCTTTTCCGGCCCTCTTTGCCCTTGTCCGCCCCTCTTTGCCCTTGTCCGCCCCTCTTTGCCCTTGTCCGCCCCTCTTTGCCCTTGTCCGCCCCTCTTTGCCCTTGTCCCCCATTTTCCGCAGTTGTCCGCCCCTCTTTGCCCTTGTCCCCCATTTTCCGCAGTTGTCCGCCCCTCTTTGCCCTTATACCCCATTTTCCGCAGTTGTCCGCCCCTCTTTGCCCTTGTCCGCCCCTCTTTGCCCTTGTCCGCCCCTCTTTGCCCTTGTCCCCCATTTTCCGCAGTTGTCCGCCCCTCTTTGCCCTTGTCCCGCATTTTGCGCACTTGTCCGCCCCTCTTTGCCCTTGTCCGCCCCTCTTTGCCCTTGTCCGCCCCTCTTTGCCCTTGTCCGCCCCTCTTTGCCCTTGTCCGCCCCTCTTTGCCCTTGTCCGCCCCTCTTTGCCCTTGTCCGCCCCTCTTTGCCCTTGTCCGCCCCTCTTTGTCCTTGTCCGCCCCTCTTTGCCCTTGTCCCGCATTTTCCGCACTTGTCCGCCCCTCTTTGCCCTTGTCCGCCCCTCTTTGCCCTTGTCCGCCCCTCTTTGCCCTTGTCCCGCATTTTCCGCACTTGTCCGCCCCTCTTTGCCCTTGTCCCGCATTTTCCGCACTTGTCCGCCCCTCTTTGCCCTTGTCCCGCATTTTCCGCACTTGTCCGCCCCTCTTTGCCCTTGTCCCCCATTTTCCGCACTTGTCCGCCCCTCTTTGCCCTTGTCCCGCATTTTCCGCACTTGTCCGCCCCTCTTTGCCCTTGTCCGCCCCTCTTTGCCCTTGTCCGCCCCTCTTTGCACTTGTCCGACCCTCTTTGCCCTTGTCCGCCCCTCTTTGCCCTTGTCCGCCCCTCTTTGCCCTTGTCCGCCCCTCTTTGCCCTTGTCCGACCCTCTTTGCCCTTGTCCGCCCCTCTTTGCGCTTGTCCGCCCCTCTTTGCCCTTGTCCGCCCCTCTTTGCCCTTGTCCGCCCCTCTTTTGCCCTTGTCCGCCCCTCTTTTGCCCTTGTCCGCCCCTCTTTTGCCCTTGTCCGCCCCTCTTTGCCCTTGTCCCCCCCTCTTTGCCCTTGTCCCCCATTTTCCGCACTTGTCCGCCCCTCTTTGCCCTTGTCCCCCATTTTCGCACTTGTCCGCCCCTCTTTGCCCTTGTCCCCCATTTTCCGCACTTGTCCGCCCCTCTTTGCCCTTGTCCCCCATTTTCCGCACTTGTCCGCCCCTCTTTGCCCTTGTCCCCCATTTTCCACACTTGTCCGCCCCTCTTTGCCCTTGTCCCCCATTTTCCGCACTTGTCCGCCCCTCTTTTCCCTTGTCCCCCATTTTCCGCACTTGTCCGCCCCTCTTTGCCCTTGTCCCGTATTCTTCGCACTTGTCCGCCCCTCTTTGCCCTTGTCCCGTATTCTCCGCACTTCTACGCCCCTCTTTGCCCTTGTCCACCCCTCTTTGCCCTTGTCCACCCCTCTTTGCCCTTGTCCACCCCTCTTTGCCCTTTTCCGTCCCTCTTTGCCCTTGTCCCGTATTCTCCGCAGTTGACCGCACCTCTTTGGCATTTTCCGCCCCTCTTTGCCATTGTCCGCCCCTCTTTGCCCTTGTCCCGTACTCTCCGCACTTGTCCGCCCCTCTTTGCCCTTGTCCGAAACTCTTTGCCCTTGTCCCGTATTCTCCTCCCTTGTCCGCCCCTCTTTGCCCTTGTCCGCCCCTCTTTGCCCTTGTCCGCCCCTCTTTGCCCTTGTCCGCCCCTCTTTGCCCTTGTCCGCCCCTCTTTGCCCTTGTCCCCCATTTTCCGCAGTTGTCCGCCCCTCTTTGCCCTTGTCCCCCATTTTCCGCAGTTGTCCGCCCCTCTTTGCCCTTGTCCCCCATTTTCCGCAGTTGTCCGCCCCTCTTTGCCCTTGTCCCCCATTTTCCGCAGTTGTCCGCCCCTCTTTGCCCTTGTCCGCCCCTCTTTGCCCTTGTCCGCCCCTCTTTGCCCTTGTCCGCCCCTCTTTGCCCTTGTCCGCTCCTCTTTGCCCTTGTCCGCCCCTCTTTGCTCTTGTCTGCCCCTCTTTGCCCTTGTCCGCCCCTCTTTGCCCTTGTCCGCCCCTCTTTGCCCTTGTCCGCCCCTCTTTGCCCTTGTCCGCCCCTTTTTGCCCTTGTCCGCCCCTCTTTGCCCTTGTCCCGCATTTTCAACACTTGTCCGCCCCTCTTTGCCCTTGTCCGCCCCTCTTTGCCCTTGTCTGCCCCTCTTTGCCCTTGTCCGCCCCTCTTTGCCCTTGTCCCCCATTTTCCGCAGTTGTCCGCCCCTCTTTGTCCTTGTCCCCCATTTTCCGCAGTTGTCCGCCCCTCTTTGCCCTTGTCCGCCCCTCTTTGCCCTTGTCCGCCCCTCTTTGCCCTTGTCCCCCATTTTCCGCAGTTGTCCGCCCCTCTTTGCCCTTGTCCCCCATTTTCCGCAGTTGTCCGCCCCTCTTTGCCCTTGTCCCGCATTTTCCGCACTTGTCCGCCCCTCTTTGCCCTTGTCCCGCATTTTCCGCACTTGTCCGCCCCTCTTTGCCCTTGTCCGCCCCTCTTTGCCCTTGTCCGCCCCTCTTTGCCCTTGTCCGCCCCTCTTTTGCCCTTGTCCCCCCCTCTTTGCCCTTGTCCCCCCCTCTTTGCACTTGTCCCCCATTTTCCGCACTTGTCCGCCCCTCTTTGCCCTTGTCCCCCATTTTCCGCACTTGTCCGCCCCTCTTTGCCCTTGTCCCCCATTTTCCGCACTTGTCCGCCCCTCTTTGCCCTTGTCCCACATTTTCCGCACTTGTCCGCCCCTCTTTGCCCTTGTCCCCCATTTTCCACACTTGTCCGCCCCTCTTTGCCCTTGTCCCCCATTTTCCGCACTTGTCCGCCCCTCTTTGCCCTTGTCCCCCATTTTCCGCACTTGTCCGCCCCTCTTTGCCCTTGTCCCCCATTTTCCGCACTTGTCCGCCCCTCTTTGCCCTTGTCCCCCATTTTCCGCACTTGTCCGCCCCTCTTTGCACTTGTCCCCCATTTTCCGCACTTGTCCGCCCCTCTTTGCCCTTGTCCCGTATTCTCCGCACTTGTCCGCCCCTCTTTTCCCTTGTCCCGTATTCTCCGCACTTCTACGCCCCTCTTTGCCCTTGTCCACCCCTCTTTGCCCTTGTCCACCCCTCTTTGCCCTTGTCCACTCCTCTTTGCCCTTGTCCACCACTCTTTGCCCTTTTCCGTCTCTCTTTGCCCTTGTCCCGTATTCTCCGCAGTTGACCGCACCTCTTTGGCATTTTCCGCCCCTCTTTGCCATTGTCCGCCCCTCTTTGCCCTTGTCCCGTACTCTCCGCACTTGTCCGCCCCTCTTTGCCCTTGTCCGAAACTCTTTGCCCTTGTCCCGTATTCTCCTCCCTTGTCCGCCCCTCTTTGCCCTTGTCCGCCCCTCTTTGTCCTTGTCCGCCCCTCTTTGCCCTTGTCCGCCCCTCTTTGTCCTTGTCCGCCCCTCTTTGCCCTTGTCCGCCCCTCTTTGCCCTTGTCCGCCCCTCTTTGCCCTTGTCCGCCCCTCTTTGCCCTTGTCCCCCATTTTCCGCAGTTGTCCGCCCCTCTTTGCCCTTGTCCCCCATTTTCCGCACTTGTCCGCCCCTCTTTGCCCTTGTCCCCCATTTTCCGCAGTTGTCCGCCCCTCTTTGCCCTTGTCCGCCCCTCTTTGCCCTTGTCCGCCCCTCTTTGCCCTTGTCCGCCCCTCTTTGCCCTTGTCCGCCCCTCTTTGCCCTTGTCCGCCCCTCTTTGCCCTTGTCCGCCCCTCTTTGCCCTTGTCCGCCCCTCTTTGCCCTTGTCCGCCCCTCTTTGCCCTTGTCCCGCATTTTCCGCACTTGTCCGCCCCTCTTTGCCCTTGTCCCACATTTTCCGCACTTGTCCGCCCCTCTTTGCCCTTGTCCGCCCCTCTTTGCCCTTGTCCCCCATTTTCCGCACTTGTCCGCCCCTCTTTGACCATGTCCCCCATTTTCCGCACTTGTCCGCCCCTCTTTGCCCTTGTCCCCCATTTTCCGCACTTGTCCGCCCCACTTTGCCCTTGTCCCCCATTTTCCGCACTTGTCCGCCCCTCTTTGCCCTTGTCCCCCATTTTCCGCACTTGTCCGCCCCTCTTTGCCCTTGTCCCCCATTTTCCGCACTTGTCCGCCCCTCTTTGCCCTTGTCCCGTATTCTCCGCACTTGTCCGCCCCTCTTTGCCCTTGTCCCGTATTCTCCGCACTTCTACGCCCCTCTTTGCCCTTGTCCACCCCTCTTTGCCCTTGTCCACCCCTCTTTGCCCTTGTCCACCCCTCTTTGCCCTTGTCCACCCCTCTTTGCCCTTTTCCGTCCCTCTTTGCCCTTGTCCCGTATTCTCCGCAGTTGACCGCACCTCTTTGGCATTTTCCGCCCCTCTTTGCCATTGTCCGCCCCTCTTTGCCCTTGTCCCGTATTCTCCGCACTTGTCCGCCCCTCTTTGCCCTTGTCCGAAACTCTTTGCCCTTGTCCCGTATTCTCCTCCCTTGTCCGCCCCTCTTTGCCCTTGTCCGCCCCTCTTTGCCCTTGTCCCCCATTTTCCGCAGTTGTCCGCCCCTCTTTGCCCTTGTCCCGCATTTTGCGCACTTGTCCGCCCCTCTTTTCCCTTGTCCGCCCCTCTTTGCCCTTGTCCGCCCCTCTTTGCCCTTGTCCGCCCCTCTTTGCCCTTGTCCCCGATTTTCCGCCGTTGTCCGCCCCTCTTTGCCCTTGTCCCGCATTTTCCGCAGTTGTCCGCCCTTCTTTGCCCTTGTCCCGTATTCTCCGCAGTTGACCGCACCTCTTTGGCCTTTTCCGCCCCTCTTTGCCATTTTCCGCCCCTCTTTGCCCTTGTCCCGTATTCTCCGCACTTGTCCGCCCCTCTTTGCCCTTGTCCGAAACTCTTTGCCCTTGTCCCGTATTCTCCTCCCTTGTCCGCCCCTCTTTGCCCTTGTCCGCCCCTCTTTGCCCTTGTCCGCCCCTCTTTGCCCTTGTCCGCCCCTCTTTGCCCTTGTCCGCCCCTCTTTGGCCTTGTCCGCCCCTCTTTGCCCTTGTCTGCACCTCTTTGTACTTGTTCCGTATTCTCCGCAATTCTCCAACCCTCTTTGCACTTGTCCGCCCCTCTTTCCCCTTGTCCCGTATTCTCCGCACTTGTCCGCCCCTCTTTGCCCTTGTCCCGCATTTTCCGCACTTGTCCGCACCTCTTTGCCCTTGTCCCGCATTTTCTGCACTTGTCCGCTCCTCTTTGCCCTTGTCCCCCTTTTTCCGCACTTGTCCGCCCCTCTTTGCCCTTGTCCCCCATTTTCCGCACTTGTCCGCCCCTCTTTGCCCTTGTCCCCAATTTTCCGCACTTGTCCGCCCCTCTTTGGCCTTGTCCCCCATTTTCCGCACTTGTCCCCCATTTTCCGCACTTGTCCGCCCCTCTTTGCCCTTGTCCCGCATTTTCCACACTTGTCCGCCCCTCTTTGCCCTTGTCCCCCATTTTCCGCACTTGTCCGCCCCTCTTTGCCGTTGTCCCGCATTTTCCGCACTTGTCCGCCCCTCTTTGCCCTTGTCCCGTATTCTCCGCACTTCTACGCCCCTCTTTGCTCTTGTCCCGTATTCTGCGAACTTCTCCGTCCCTCTTTGCCCTTGTCCACCCCTCTTTGCCCTTTTCCGTCCCTCTTTGCCCTTTTCCGTCCCTCTTTGCCCTTGTCCCGTATTCTCCGCAGTTGACCGCACCTCTTTGGACTTTTCCACCCCTCTTTGCCATTGTCCGCCCCTCTTTGCCCTTGTCCGAAACTCTTTGCCCTTGTCCCGTATTCTCCTCACTTTTCTGGCCCTCTTTGCCCTTGTCCGGCCCTCTTTGCCCTTGTCCGCCCCTCTTTGCCCTTGTCCGCCCCTCTTTGCCCTTGTCCGCCCCTCTTTGCCCTTGTCCGCCCCTCTTTGCCCTTGTCCGCCCCTCTTTGCCCTTGTCCGCCCCTCTTTGCCCTTGTCCGCCCCTCTTTGCCCTTGTCCCCCATTTTCCGCAGTTGTCCGCCCCTCTTTGCCTTTGTCCCGCATTTTCCGCACTTGTCCGCCCCTCTTTTCCCTTGTCCGCCCCTCTTTTCCCTTGTCCGCCCCTCTTTGCCCTTGTCCGCCCCTCTTTGCCCTTGTCCGCCCCTCTTTGCCCTTGTCCCCCATTTTCCGCAATTGTCCGCCCCTCTTTGCCCTTTTCCCGCATTTTCCGCAGTTGTCCGCCCTTCTTTGCCCTTGTCCCGCATTTTCCGCAGTTGTCCGCCCCTCTTTGCCCTTGTCCCGCATTTTCCGCACTTGTCCGCCCCTCTTTGCCCTTGTCCGCCCCTCTTTGCCCTTGTCCGCCCCTCTTTGCACTTGTCCGGTATTCTCCGCACTTGTCCGCCCCTCTTTGCCCTTGTCCGCCCCTCTTTGCCCTTGTCCTCCCCTCTTTGCCCTTGTCCCCGATTTTCCGCCGTTGTCCGCCCCTCTTTGCCCTTGTCCCGCATTTTCCGCAGTTGTCCGCCCTTCTTTGCCCTTGTCCCGTATTCTCCGCAGTTGACCGCACCTCTTTGGCCTTTTCCGCCCCTCTTTGCCATTGTCCGCCCCTCTTTGCCCTTGTCCCGTATTCTCCGCACTTGTCCGCCCCTCTTTGCCCTTGTCCGAAACTCTTTGCCCTTGTCCCGTATTCTCCTCCCTTGTCCGCCCCTTTTTGCCCTTGTCCGCCCCTCTTTGCCCTTGTCCGCCCCTCTTTGCCCTTGTCCGCCCCTCTTTGCCCTTGTCCGAAACTCTTTGCCCTTGTCCGCCCCTCTTTGGCCTTGTCCGCCCCTCTTTGCCCTTGTCTGCACCTCTTTGTACTTGTCCCGTATTCTCCGCAATTCTCCAACCCTCTTTGCACTTGTCCGCCCCTCTTTCCCCTTGTCCCGTATTCTCCGCACTTGTCCGCCCCTCTTTGCCCTTGTCCCGCATTTTCCGCACTTGTCCGCACCTCTTTGCACTTGTCCCGCATTTTCTGCACTTGTCCGCTCCTCTTTGCCCTTGTCCCCCTTTTTCCGCACTTGTCCGCCCCTCTTTGCCCTTGTCCCCCATTTTCCGCACTTGTCCGCCCCTCTTTGCCCTTGTCCCCCATTTTCCGCACTTGTCCGCCCCTCTTTGCCCGTGTCCCCCATTTTCCGCACTTGTCCCCCATTTTCCGCACTTGTCCGCCCCTCTTTGCCCTTGTCCCGCATTTTCCGCACTTGTCCGCCCCTCTTTGCCCTTGTCCCCCATTTTCCGCACTTGTCCGCCCCTCTTTGCCGTTGTCCCGCATTTTCCGCACTTGTCCGCCCCTCTTTGCCCTTGTCCCGTATTCTCCGCACTTCTACGCCCCTCTTTGCTCTTGTCCCGTATTCTGCGTACTTCTCCGTCCCTCTTTGCCCTTGTCCACCCCTCTTTGCCCTTTTCCGTCCCTCTTTGCCCTTTTCCGTCCCTCTTTGCCCTTGTCCCGTATTCTCCGCAGTTGACCGCACCTCTTTGGCCTTTTCCACCCCTCTTTGCCATTGTCCGCCCCTCTTTGCCCTTGTCCGAAACTCTTTGCCCTTGTCCCGTATTCTCCTCCCTTGTCCGGCCCTCTTTGCCCTTGTCCGGCCCTCTTTGCCCTTGTCCGCCCCTCTTTGCCCTTGTCCGGCCCTCTTTGCCCTTGTCCGCCCCTCTTTGCCCTTGTCCGCCCCTCTTTGCCCTTGTCCGCCCCTCTTTGCCCTTGTCCGCCCCTCTTTGCCCTTGTCCGCCCCTCTTTGCCCTTGTCCGCACCTCTTTGCCCTTGTCCGCCCCTCTTTGCCCTTGTTCGCCCCTCTTTGCACTTGTCCCCCATTTTCCGCAGTTGTCCGCCCCTCTTTGCCTTTGTCCCCCATTTTCCGCACTTGTCCGCCCCTCTTTTCCCTTGTCCGCCCCTCTTTGCCCTTGTCCGCCCCTCTTTGCCCTTGTCCGCCCCTCTTTGCCCTTGTCCCCCATTTTCCGCAGTTGTCCGCCCCTCTTTGCCCTTTTCCCGCATTTTCCGCAGTTGTCTGCCCTTCTTTGCCCTTGTCCCGCATTTTCCTCAGTTGTCCGCCCCTCTTTGCCCTTGTCCCGCATTTTCCGCACTTGTCCGCCCCTCTTTGCCCTTGTCCGCCCCTCTTTGCCCTTGTCCGCCCCTCTTTGCCCTTGTCCGGTATTCTCCGCACTTGTCCGCCCCTCTTTGCCCTTGTCCGCCCCTCTTTGCCCTTGTCCGGTATTCTCCGCACTTGTCCGCACCTCTTTGCCCTTCTCTGGTATTCTCCGCACTTGTCCGCCACACTTCGAAATTCTTTGCCCCTCTTTGCCCTTGTCCCACATTTTCCGCACTTGTCCGCCCCTCTTTGCCCTTGTCCCGCATTTTCCGCACTTGTCCGCCCCTCTTTGCCCTTGTCCCGCATTTTCCGCACTTGTCCGCCCCTCTTTGCCCTTGTCCCGCATTTTCCGCACTTGTCCGCCCCTCTTTGCCCTTGTCCCGCATTTTCCGTACTTGTCCGCCCCTCTTTGCCCTTGTCCCGCATTTTCCGCACTTGTCCGCCCCTCTTTGCCCTTGTCCGCCCCTTTTTGCCCTTGTCCGCCCCTCTTTGCCCTTGTCCGACCCCCTTTGCCCTTGTCCGACCCCGTTTGCCCTTGTCCGACCCCGTTTGCCCTTGTCCCGTATTCTCCGCAGTTGACCGCACCTCTTTGGCATTTTCCGCCCCTCTTTGCCATTGTCCGCCCCTCTTTGCCCTTGTCCCGTATTCTCCGCACTTGTCCGCCCCTCTTTGCCCTTGTCCGAAACTCTTTGCCCTTGTCCCGTATTCTCCTCCCTTGTCCGCCCCTCTTTCCCTTTGTCCGCCCCGCTTTGCCCTTGTCCGCCCCTCTTTGCCCTTGTCCGCCCCTCTTTGCCCTTGTCCGCCCCTCTTTGCCATTGTCCGCCCCTCTTTGCCCTTGTCCGCCCCTCTTTGCCCTTGTCCGCCCCTCTTTGCCCTTGTCCGCCCCTCTTTGCCCTTGTCCGCCCCTCTTTGCCCTTGTCCCCCATTTTCTGCAGTTGTCCGCCCCTCTTTGCCCTTGTCCCCCATTTTCCGCCGTTGTCCGCCCCTCTTTGCCCTTGTCCCCCATTTTCCGTAGTTGTCCGCCCCTCTTTGCCCTTGTCCCCCATTTTCCGTAGTTGTCCGCCCCTCTTTGCCCTTGTCCGCCCCTCTTTGCCCTTGTCCGCCCCTCTTTGCCCTTGTCCGCCCCTCTTTGCCTTTGTCCGCCCCTCTTTGCCTTTGTCCGCCCCTCTTTGCCCTTGTCCGCCCCTCTTTGCCCTTGTCCGCCCCTCTTTTGCCCTTGTCCGCCCCTCTTTGCCCTTTTCCCCCATTTTCCGCACTTGTCCGCCCCTCTTTGCCCTTGTCCCCCATTTTCCGCACTTGTCCGCCCCTCTTTGCCCTTGTCCCCCATTTTCCGCACTTGTCCGCCCCTCTTTGCCCTTGTCCCCCATTTTCCGCACTTGTCCGCCCCTCTTTGCCCTTGTCCCCCATTTTCCGCACTTGTCCGCCCCTCTTTGCCCTTGTCCCCCATTTTCCGCACTTGTCCGCCCCTCTTTGCCCTTGTCCCCCATTTTCCGCACTTGTCCGCCCCTCTTTGCCCTTGTCCCGCATTTTCCGCACTTGTCCGCCCCTCTTTGCCCTTGTCCCGTATTCTCCGCACTTGTCCGCCCCTCTTTGCCCTTGTCCCGTATTCTCCGCACTTCTACGCCCCTCTTTGCCCTTGTCCACCCCTCTTTGCCCTTGTCCACCCCTCTTTGCCCTTTTCCGTCCCTCTTTGCCCTTGTCCCGTATTCTCCGCAGTTGACCGCACCTCTTTGGCCTTTTCCGCCCCTCTTTGCCATTGTCCGCCCCTCTTTGCCCTTGTCCCGTATTCTCCGCACTTGTCCGCCCCTCTTTGCCCTTGTCCGAAACTCTTTGCCCTTGTCCCGTATTCTCCTCCCTTGTCCGCCCCTCTTTGCCCTTGTCCGCCCTTCTTTGCCCTTGTCCGCCCCTCTTTGCCCTTGTCCGCACCTCTTTTTACTTGTCCCGTATTCTCCGCAATTCTCCAACCCTCTTTGCACTTGTCCGCCCCTCTTTGCCCTTGTCCCGCATTTTCCGCACTTGTCCGCCCCTCTTTGCCCTTGTCCCGCATTTTCTGCACTTGTCCGCACCTCTTTGCCCTTGTCCCCCTTTTTCCGCACTTGTCCGCCCCTCTTTGCCCTTGTCCCCCATTTTCCGCACTTGTCCGCCCCTCTTTGCCCTTGTCCCCCATTTTCCGCACTTGTCCGCCCCTCTTTGCCCTTGTCCCCCATTTTCCGCACTTGTCCCCCATTTTCCGCACTTGTCCGCCCCTCTTTGCCGTTGTCCCGCATTTTCCGCACTTGTCCGCCCCTCTTTGCCCTTGTCCCGTATTCTCCGCACTTCTACGCCCCTCTTTGCTCTTGTCCCGTATTCTGCGAACTTCTCCGTCCCTCTTTGCCCTTGTCCACCCCTCTTTGCCCTTGTCCACCCCTCTTTGCTCTTGTCCGTCCCTCTTTGCCCTTTTCCGTCCCTCTTTGCCCTTGTTCCGTATTCTCCGCAGTTGACCGCACCTCTTTGGCCTTTTCCACACCTCTTTGCCATTGTCCGCCCCTCTTTGCCCTTGTCCGAAACTCTTTGCCCTTGTCCCGTATTCTCCTCCCTTTTCCGGCCCTCTTTGCCCTTGTCCGCCCCTCTTTGCCCTTGTCCGCCCCTCTTTGCCCTTGTCCGCCCCTCTTTGCCCTTGTCCGCCCCTCTTTGCCCTTGTCCGCCCCTCTTTGCCCTTGTCCGCCCCTCTTTGCCCTTGTCCACCCCTCTTTGCCCTTGTCCGCCCCTCTTTGCCCTTGTCCCCCATTTTCCGCAGTTGTCCGCCCCTCTTTGCCCTTGTCCCCCATTTTCCGCAGTTGTCCGCCCCTCTTTGCCCTTGTCCCCCATTTTCCGCAGTTGTCCGCCCCTCTTTGCCCTTGTCCCCCATTTTCTGCAGTTGTCCGCCCCTCTTTGCCCTTGTCCGCCCCTCTTTGCCCTTGTCCGCCCCTCTTTGCCCTTGTCCGCCCCTCTTTGCCCTTGTCCCCCATTTTCCGCAGTTGTCCGCCCCTCTTTGCCCTTGTCCCGCATTTTGCGCACTTGTCCGCCCCTCTTTTCCCTTGTCCGCCCCTCTTTGCCCTTGTCCGCCCCTCTTTGCCCTTGTCCGCCCCTCTTTGCCCTTGTCCCGTATTCTCCGCACTTCTACGCCCCTCTTTGCTCTTGTCCCGCATTTTCCGCAGTTGTCCGCCCTTCTTTGCCCTTGTCCCGTATTCTCCGCAGTTGACCGCACCTCTTTGGCCTTTTCCGCCACTCTTTGCCATTGTCCGCCCCTCTTTGCCCTTGTCCCGTATTCTCCGCACTTGTCCGCCCCTCTTTGCCCTTGTCCGAAACTCTTTGCCCTTGTCCCGTATTCTCCTCCCTTGTCCGCCCCTCTTTGCCCTTGTCCGCCCCTCTTTGCCCTTGTCCGCCCCTCTTTGCCCTTGTCTGCACCTCTTTGTACTTGTCCCGTATTCTCCGCAATTCTCCAACCCTCTTTGCACTTGTCCGCCCCTCTTTCCCCTTGTCCCGTATTCTCCGCACTTGTCCGCCCCTCTTTGCCCTTGTCCCGCATTTTCCGCACTTGTCCGCACCTCTTTGCCCTTGTCCCGCATTTTCTGCACTTGTCCGCTCCTCTTTGCCCTTGTCCCCCTTTTTCCGCACTTGTCCGCCCCTCTTTGCCCTTGTCCCCCATTTTCCGCACTTGTCCGCCCCTCTTTGCCCTTGTCCCCCATTTTCCGCACTTGTCCGCCCCTCTTTGCCCTTGTCCCCCATTTTCCGCACTTGTCCCCCATTTTCCGCACTTGTCCGCCCCTCTTTGCCCTTGTCCCGCATTTTCCGCACTTGTCCGCCCCTCTTTGCCCTTGTCCCCCATTTTCCGCACTTGTCCGCCCCTCTTTGCCGTTGTCCCGCATTTTCCGCACTTGTCCGCCCCTCTTTGCTCTTGTCCCGTATTCTGCGAACTTCTCCGTCCCTCTTTGCCCTTGTCCACCCCTCTTTGCCATTTTCCGTCCCTCTTTGCCCTTTTCCGTCCCTCTTTGCCCTTGTCCCGTATTCTCCGCAGTTGACCGCACCTCTTTGGCCTTTTCCACCCCTCTTTGCCCTTGTCCGCCCCTCTTTGCCCTTGTCCGAACCCGTTTGCCCTTGTCCGACCCCCTTTGCCCTTGTCCGACCCCCTTTGCCCTTGTCCGACCCCCTTTGCCCTTGTCCGACCCTCTTTGCCCTTGTCCGACCCTCTTTGCCCTTGTCCGACCCTCTTTGCCCTTGGACCGTATCCTCCGCACTTGTTCGACCCTCTTTGCACTTGTCTGCCCCTCCATGCCCTTTTCTGCCCCTCTTTGCCTTTGTCCACCCCTCTTTGCCCTTTTCCGCCCCTCTTTGCCCTTGTCCGACCCTCTTTGCCCTTGTCTCGTATTCTCTGCATTTGTCCGCCCCTTTTTGCCCTTGTCCGCCACTCTTTGCCCTTGTCCCTTATTCTCCGCACTTGTCCGCCACTCTTTGCCCTTGTTCGCCCCTCTTTGCCCTCGTCCGCACCTCTTTGCCCTTGTCCCGTTATGTCAGTACTTGTCCGCCCCTCTTTGCCCTAGTCAGCCCCTCATTGCCCTTGTCCACCACTCCTTGCACTAGTCCTCCCATCTTTGCCCTTGTCCGCCCCTCTTTGCCATTGTCCCATATTCTCCAGAATTGTCCTATCCTCTTTGTTCTTGTCCGGCCCTCTTTTTCCTTGTCCGCCCCTCTTTGTCCTTGTCCGCCCCTCTTTCCCTTGTCTTTATTCTCCGCACTTGTCCGCCCCTCTTTGCCCTTGTGGGCCCCTCTTTGCCCTTGTCCCCCATTTTCCGCACTTGTCCGCCCCTCTTTGCCCTTGTCCCCCATTTTCCGCACTTGTCCCCCATTTTCCGCACTTGTCCGCCCCTCTTTGCCGTTGTCCCGCATTTTCCGCACTTGTCCGCCCCTCTTTGCCCTTGTCCCGTATTCTCCGCACTTCTACGCCCCTCTTTGCTCTTGTCCCGTATTCTGCGAACTTCTCCGTCCCTCTTTGCCCTTGTCCACCCCTCTTTGCCCTTGTCCACCCCTCTTTGCTCTTGTCCGTCCCTCTTTGCCCTTTTCCGTCCCTCTTTGCCCTTGTTCCGTATTCTCCGCAGTTGACCGCACCTCTTTGGCCTTTTCCACACCTCTTTGCCATTGTCCGCCCCTCTTTGCCCTTGTCCGAAACTCTTTGCCCTTGTCCCGTATTCTCCTCCCTTTTCCGGCCCTCTTTGCCCTTGTCCGCCCCTCTTTGCCCTTGTCCGCCCCTCTTTGCCCTTGTCCGCCCCTCTTTGCCCTTGTCCGCCCCTCTTTGCCCTTGTCCGCCCCTCTTTGCCCTTGTCCGCCCCTCTTTGCCCTTGTCCACCCCTCTTTGCCCTTGTCCGCCCCTCTTTGCCCTTGTCCGCCCCTCTTTGCCCTTGTCCCCCATTTTCCGCAGTTGTCCGCCCCTCTTTGCCCTTGTCCCCCATTTTCCGCAGTTGTCCGCCCCTCTTTGCCCTTGTCCCCCATTTTCCGCAGTTGTCCGCCCCTCTTTGCCCTTGTCCCCCATTTTCCGCAGTTGTCCGCCCCTCTTTGCCCTTGTCCGCCCCTCTTTGCCCTTGTCCGCCCCTCTTTGCCCTTGTCCGCCCCTCTTTGCCCTTGTCCCCCATTTTCCGCAGTTGTCCGCCCCTCTTTGCCCTTGTCCCGCATTTTGCGCACTTGTCCGCCCCTCTTTTCCCTTGTCCGCCCCTCTTTGCCCTTGTCCGCCCCTCTTTGCCCTTGTCCGCCCCTCTTTGCCCTTGTCCCGTATTCTCCGCACTTCTACGCCCCTCTTTTCTCTTGTCCCGCATTTTCCGCAGTTGTCCGCCCTTCTTTGCCCTTGTCCCGTATTCTCCGCAGTTGACCGCACCTCTTTGGCCTTTTCCGCCACTCTTTGCCATTGTCCGCCCCTCTTTGCCCTTGTCCCGTATTCTCCGCACTTGTCCGCCCCTCTTTGCCCTTGTCCGAAACTCTTTGCGCTTGTCCCGTATTCTCCTCCCTTGTCCGCCCCTCTTTGCCCTTGTCCGCCCCTCTTTGCCCTTGTCCGCCCCTCTTTGCCCTTGTCTGCACCTCTTTGTACTTGTCCCGTATTCTCCGCAATTCTCCAACCCTCTTTGCACTTGTCCGCCCCTCTTTCCCCTTGTCCCGTATTCTCCGCACTTGTCCGCCCCTCTTTGCCCTTGTCCCGCATTTTCCGCACTTGTCCGCACCTCTTTGCCCTTGTCCCGCATTTTCTGCACTTGTCCGCTCCTCTTTGCCCTTGTCCCCCTTTTTCCGCACTTGTCCGCCCCTCTTTGCCCTTGTCCCCCATTTTCCGCACTTGTCCGCCCCTCTTTGCCCTTGTCCCCCATTTTCCGCACTTGTCCGCCCCTCTTTGCCCTTGTCCCCCATTTTCCGCACTTGTCCCCCATTTTCCGCACTTGTCCGCCCCTCTTTGCCCTTGTCCCGCATTTTCCGCACTTGTCCGCCCCTCTTTGCCCTTGTCCCCCATTTTCCGCACTTGTCCGCCCCTCTTTGCCGTTGTCCCGCATTTTCCGCACTTGTCCGCCCCTCTTTGCTCTTGTCCCGTATTCTGCGAACTTCTCCGTCCCTCTTTGCCCTTGTCCACCCCTCTTTGCCCTTTTCCGTCCCTCTTTGCCCTTTTCCGTCCCTCTTTGCCCTTGTCCCGTATTCTCCGCAGTTGACCGCACCTCTTTGGCCTTTTCCACCCCTCTTTGCCCTTGTCCGCCCCTCTTTGCCCTTGTCCGAACCCGTTTGCCCTTGTCCGACCCTGTTTGCCCTTGTCCGACCCCCTTTGCCCTTGTCCGACCCCCTTTGCCCTTGTCCGACCCCCTTTGCCCTTGTCCGACCCTCTTTGCCCTTGTCCGACCCTCTTTGCCCTTGTCCGACCCTCTTTGCCCTTGGACCGTATCCTCCGCACTTGTTCGACCCTCTTTGCACTTGTCTGCCCCTCCATGCCCTTTTCTGCCCCTCTTTGCCTTTGTCCACCCCTCTTTGCCCTTTTCCGCCCCTCTTTGCCCTTGTCCGACCCTCTTTGCCCTTGTCTCGTATTCTCCGCATTTGTCCGCCCCTTTTTGCCCTTGTCCGCCACTCTTTGCCCTTGTCCCTTATTCTCCGCACTTGTCCGCCACTCTTTGCCCTTGTTCGCCCCTCTTTGCCCTCGTCCGCACCTCTTTGCCCTTGTCCCGTTATGTCAGTACTTGTCCGCCCCTCTTTGCCCTAGTCAGCCCCTCATTGCCCTTGTCCACCACTCCTTGCACTAGTCCTCCCATCTTTGCCCTTGTCCGCCCCTCTTTGCCATTGTCCCATATTCTCCAGAATTGTCCTATCCTCTTTGTTCTTGTCCGGCCCTCTTTTTCCTTGTCCGCCCCTCTTTGTCCTTGTCCGCCCCTCTTTCCCTTGTCTTTATTCTCCGCACTTGTCCGCCCCTCTTTGCCCTTGTGGGCCCCTCCTTGCCCTTGTCCAGTATTCTCCGCAATTGTCCGCACCTCTTTGCCCTTGTCCACAATTCTTTGCCATTGTCCGCCCCTCTTTTCCCTTGTCTCGTATTCTCCGCACTTGTCCGCCCCTCTTTGCCCTTGTCCGCCCCTCTTTGCCCTTGTCCGCCACTCTTTGCCCTTGTCCGCCACTCTTTGCACTTGTCCCATATTCTCCGCACTTGTCCGCCACTCTTTGCCCTTGATTCCCCCTCTTTTCCCTTGTCCGCTCCTCTTTGACCTTGTCCCGTATTCTCCGCTATTGTCCGCACCTCTTTTCCCTTGTCCGCCCCTCCTTGCTCTTTTCTGCCCCTCTTTGCCTTTGTCCGCCACTCTTTGCCCTTGTCCGCCCCTCTTTGCCCTTGTCCGCCCCTCTTTGCCCTTGTCCGCCCCTCTTTGCCCTTGTCCGCCCTCTTTGCCCTTGTCCCGTATTCTCCGCCCTTTTCCGCCCCTCTTTGCACTTGTCCCGTATTCTCCGATCTTGTCCGACCCTCTTTGCTCTTGTCCCGTATTCTCCGATCTTGTCCGACCCTCTTTGCCCTTGTGCTCCCCCCTTTGCCCTTGTCCGACCCCCTTTGCCCTTGTCCGACCCCCTTTGCCCTTGTCCGTCCCCTTTGCCCTTGTCCGCACCTCTTTGCACTTGTCCAGTATTCTCCGCACTTCTCTGCCCCTCTTAGCTCTTGTCCGCCCCTCTTTGCCCTTGTCCGCCCCTCTTTGCCCTTGTCCGCCCCTCTTGCTCTTGTCCCTTATTCTCCGCACTTGTCCACACCTCTTTGCCCTTCTACGACCCTCTTTGCCCTTGTCCGCCCCTCTTTGCCCTTGTCCACTCCTCTTTCCTCTTGTCGGCCCCTCTTTGTCCTTAAAAGCCCCCTTTGCCCTTGTCCGCCCCTCTTTGCCCTTGTCTGCCCCTCTTTTCCCTTGTCCGGCCCTCTTTGCCCTTGTCCGTACTTCTTTGCCCTTGTCCCGTATTCTCTGCATTTCTCCGCCCCTCTTTGCCATTGTCCACACCTCTTTGCCCTTGTCCCGTATTCTCCGCACTTGTCCGCCCCTCTTTGCACTTGTTCGCCCCTCTTTGCCCTTGTGCGCACTTCTTTGCCCTTGTGTTCCCCTCTTTGCCTTTGTCCGCCTCTCTTTTCCCTTGTCCGCCCCTCTTTGCCCTTGTCCCCCATTTTCCGCACTTGTCCGCCCCTCTTTGCCCTTGTCCCGCATTTTCCGCACTTGACCGCCCCTCTTTGCCCTTGTCCCGCATTTTCCGCACTTGTCCGCCCCTCTTTGCCCTTGTCCCGTATTCTCCTCCCTTGTCCGCCCCTCTTTGCCCTTGTCCGTCCCTCTTTGCCCTTGTCCGCACCTCTTTGTCCTTGTCCCGTATTCTCCGCACTTCTCCACCCTTCTTTGCACTTCTCCACCTCTCTTTGCCTTTGGCCCGTATTCTCTGCCCTTGTCCGCCCCTCTTTCCCCTTGTGCCGTATTCTCCGCACTTGTCCGCCCCTCTTTGCCCTTGTCCGACCCCTTTTGCCCTTGTCCGACCCCCTTTGCCCTTGTCCGACCCCCTTTGCCCTTGTCCGACCCTCTTTGCCCTTGTCCGACCCTCTTTGCCCTTGGACCGTATCCTCCGCACTTGTTCAACCCTCTTTGCACCTGTCCGCCCCTCCATGCCCTTTTCTGCCCCTCTTTGCCTTTGTCCACCCCTCTTTGCCCTTGTCCGACCCTCTTTGCCCTTGTCTCGTATTCTCCGCATTTGTCCGCCCCTTTTTGCCCTTGTCCGCCACTCTTTGCCCTTGTCCCTTATTCTCCGCACTTGTCCGCCACTCTTTGCCCTTGTTCGCCCCTCTTTGCCCTCGTCCGCCCCTCTTTGCCCTAGTCAGCCCCTCATTGCCCTTGTCCACCACTCCTTGCACTAGTCCTGCCATCTTTGCCCTTGTCCGCCCCTCTTTGCCCTTGTCCCGTATTCTCCGCACTTGTCCGCCCCTCTTTGCCCTTGTCCCGTATTCTCCGCACTTCTACGCCCCTCTTTGCCCTTGTCCACCCCTCTTTGCCCTTGTCCACCCCTCTTTGCCCTTTTCCGTCCCTCTTTGCCCTTGTCCCGTATTCTCCGCAGTTGACCGCACCTCTTTGGCATTTTCCGCCCCTCTTTGCCATTGTCCGCCCCTCTTTGCCCTTGTCCCGTATTCTCCGCACTTGTCCGCCCCTCTTTGCCCTTGTCCGAAACTCTTTGCCCTTGTCCCGTATTCTCCTCCCTTGTCCGCCCCTCTTTGCCCTTGTCCGCCCCTCTTTGCCCTTGTCCGCCCCTCTTTGCCCTTGTCCGCCCCTCTTTGCCCTTGTCCGCCCCTCTTTGCCCTTGTCCGCCCCTCTTTGCCCTTGTCCCCCATTTTCCGCAGTTGTCCGCCCCTCTTTGCCCTTGTCCCCCATTTTCCGCAGTTGTCCGCCCCTCTTTGCCCTTGTCCCCCATTTTCCGCAGTTGTCCGCCCCTCTTTGCCCTTGTCCCCCATTTTCCGCAGTTGTCCGCCCCTCTTTGCCCTTGTCCGCCCCTCTTTGCCCTTGTCCGCCCCTCTTTGCCCTTGTCCGCCCCTCTTTGCCCTTGTCCGCCCCTCTTTGCCTTTGTCCGCCCCTCTTTGCCCTTGTCCGCCCCTCTTTGCCCTTGTCCGCCCCTCTTTGCCCTTGTCCGCCCCTCTTTGCCCTTGTCCGCCCCTCTTTTGCCCTTGTCCGCCCCTCTTTGCCCTTTTCCCCCATTTTCCGCACTTGTCCGCCCCTCTTTGCCCTTGTCCCCCATTTTCCGCACTTGTCCGCCCCTCTTTGCCCTTGTCCCCCATTTTCCGCACTTGTCCGCCCCTCTTTGCCCTTGTCCCCCATTTTCCGCACTTGTCCGCCCCTCTTTGCCCTTGTCCCCCATTTTCCGCACTTGTCCGCCCCTCTTTGCCCTTGTCCCCCATTTTCCGCACTTGTCCGCCCCTCTTTGCCCTTGTCCCGCATTTTCCGCACTTGTCCGCCCCTCTTTGCCCTTGTCCCGCATTTTCCGCACTTGTCCGCCCCTCTTTGCCCTTGTCCCGTATTCTCCGCACTTGTCCGCCCCTCTTTGCCCTTGTCCCGTATTCTCCGCACTTCTACGCCCCTCTTTGCCCTTGTCCACCCCTCTTTGCCCTTGTCCACCCCTCTTTGCCCTTTTCCGTCCCTCTTTGCCCTTGTCCCGTATTCTCCGCAGTTGACCGCACCTCTTTGGCCTTTTCCGTCCCTCTTTGCCATTGTCCGCCCCTCTTTGCCCTTGTCCCGTATTCTCCGCACTTGTCCGCCCCTCTTTGCCCTTGTCCGAAACTCTTTGCCCTTTTCCCGTATTCTCCTCCCTTGTCCGCCCCTCTTTGCCCTTGTCCGCCCCTCTTTGCCCTTGTCCGCCCCTCTTTGCCCTTGTCCGCCCCTCTTTGCCCTTGTCCGCACCTCTTTGTACTTGTCCCGTATTCTCCGCAATTCTCCAACCCTCTTTGCACTTGTCCGCCCCTCTTTGCCCTTGTCCCGCATTTTCCGCACTTGTCCGCCCCTCTTTGCCCTTGTCCCGCATTTTCTGCACTTGCCCGCACCTCTTTGCCCTTGTCCCCCTTTTTCCGCACTTGTCCGCCCCTCTTTGCCCTTGTCCCCCATTTTCCGCACTTGTCCGCCCCTCTTTGCCCTTGTCCCCCATTTTCCGCACTTGTCCGCCCCTCTTTGCCCTTGTCCCCCATTTTCCGCACTTGTCCCCCATTTTCCGCACTTGTCCGCCCCTCTTTGCCCTTGTCCCGCATTTTCCGCACTTGTCCGCCCCTCTTTGCCCTTGTCCCCCATTTTCCGCACTTGTCCGCCCCTCTTTACCGTTGTCCCGCATTTTCCGCACTTGTCCGCCCCTCTTTGCCCTTGTCCCGTATTCTCCGCACTTCTACGCCCCTCTTTGCTCTTGTCCCGTATTCTGCGAACTTCTCCGTCCCTCTTAGCTCTTGTCCGCCCCTCTTTGCCCTTGTCCGCCCCTCTTTGCCCTTGTCCGCCCCTCTTTGCCCTTGTCCGCCCCTCTTGCTCTTGTCCCTTATTCTCCGCACTTGTCCACACCTCTTTGCCCTTCTACGACCCTCTTTGCCCTTGTCCGCCCCTCTTTGCCCTTGTCCACTCCTCTTTCCTCTTGTCGGCCCCTCTTTGTCCTTAAAAGCCCCCTTTGCCCTTGTCCGCCCCTCTTTGCCCTTGTCTGCCCCTCTTTTCCCTTGTCCGGCCCTCTTTGCCCTTGTCCGTACTTCTTTGCCCTTGTCCCGTATTCTCTGCATTTCTCCGCCCCTCTTTGCCATTGTCCACACCTCTTTGCCCTTGTCCCGTATTCTCCGCACTTGTCCGCCCCTCTTTGCACTTGTTCGCCCCTCTTTGCCCTTGTGCGCACTTCTTTGCCCTTCTGTTCCCCTCTTTGCCTTTGTCCGCCTCTCTTTTCCCTTGTCCGCCCCTCTTTGCCCTTGTCCCCCATTTTCCGCACTTGTCCGCCCCTCTTTGCCCTTGTCCCCCATTTTCCGCACTTGTCCGCCCCTCTTTGCCCTTGTCCCGCATTTTCCGCACTTGACCGCCCCTCTTTGCCCTTGTCCCGCATTTTCCGCACTTGTCCGCCCCTCTTTGCCCTTGTCCCGTATTCTCCTCCCTTGTCCGCCCCTCTTTGCCCTTGTCCGTCCCTCTTTGCCCTTGTCCGCACCTCTTTGTCCTTGTCCCGTATTCTCCGCACTTCTCCACCCTTCTTTGCACTTCTCCACCTCTCTTTGCCTTTGGCCCGTATTCTCTGCCCTTGTCCGCCCCTCTTTCCCCTTGTGCCGTATTCTCCGCACTTGTCCGCCCCTCTTTGCCCTTGTCCGACCCCCTTTGCCCTTGTCCGACCCCCTTTGCCCTTGTCCGACCCCCTTTGCCCTTGTCCGACCCTCTTTGCCCTTGTCCGACCCTCTTTGCCCTTGGACCGTATCCTCCGCACTTGTTCAACCCTCTTTGCACCTGTCCGCCCCTCCATGCCCTTTTCTGCCCCTCTTTGCCTTTGTCCACCCCTCTTTGCCCTTGTCCGACCCTCTTTGCCCTTGTCTCGTATTCTCCGCATTTGTCCGCCCCTTTTTGCCCTTGTCCGCCACTCTTTGCCCTTGTCCCTTATTCTCCGCACTTGTCCGCCACTCTTTGCCCTTGTTCGCCCCTCTTTGCCCTCGTCCGCACCTCTTTGCCCTTGTCCCGTTATCTCAGTACTTTTCCGCCCCTCTTTGCCCTAGTCAGCCCCTCATTGCCCTTGTCCACCACTCCTTGCACTAGTCCTGCCATCTTTGCCCTTGTCCGCCCCTCTTTGCCATTGTCCCATATTCTCCAGAATTGTCCGATCCTCTTTGTCCTTGTCCGCCCCTCTTTGTCCTTGTCCGCCCCTCTTTGTCCTTGTCCGCCCCTCTTTCCCTTGTCTTTATTCTCCGCACTTGTCTGCCCCTCTTTGCCCTTGTGGGCCCCTCTTTGCCCTTGTCCAGTATTCTCCGCACTTGTCCGCACCTCTTTGCCCTTGTCCACACTTCTTTGCCATTGTCCGCCCCTCTTTTCCCTTGTCTCGTATTCTCCGCACTTGTCCGCCCCTCTTTGCCCTTGTCCGCCTCTCTTTGCCCTTGTCCGCCCCTCTTTGCCCTTGTCCGCCACTCTTTGCCCTTGTTTCCCCCTCTTTTCCCTTGTCCGCTCCTCTTTGCCCTTGTCCCGTATTCTCCGCTATTGTCCGCACCTCTTTTCCCTTGTCCGCCCCTCCTTGCTCTTTTCTGCCCCTCTTTGCCTTTGTCCGCCCCTCTTTGCCCTTGTCCGCCCCTCTTTGCCCTTGTCCGCCCCTCTTTGCCCTTGTCCGCCCCTCTTTGCCCTTGTCCGCCCCTCTTTGCCCTTGTCCGCCCTCTTTGCCCTTGTCCCGTATTCTCCGCCCTTTTCCGCCCCTCTTTGCACTTGTCCCGTATTCTCCGATCTTGTCCGACCCTCTTTGCTCTTGTCCCGTATTCTCCGATCTTGTCCGACCCTCTTTGCCCTTGTGCTCCCCTCTTTGCCCTTGTCCGACCCCCTTTGCCCTTTTCCGACCCCCTTTGCCCTTGTCCGACCCCTTTGCCCTTGTCCGCACCTCTTTGCACTTGTCCAGTATTCTCCGCACTTCTCTGCCCCTCTTAGCTCTTGTCCGCCCCTCTTTGCCCTTGTCCGCCCCTCTTTGCCCTTGTCCGCCCCTCTTTGCCCTTGTCCGCCCCTCTTTGCCCTTGTCCGCCCCTCTTGCTCTTGTCCCTTATTCTCCGCACTTGTCCACACCTCTTTGCCCTTCTACGACCCTCTTTGCCCTTGTCCGCCCCTCTTTGCCCTTGTCCACTCCTCTTTCCTCTTGTCGGCCCCTCTTTGTCCTTAAAAGCCCCCTTTGCCCTTGTCCGCCCCTCTTTGCCCTTGTCTCCCCCTCTTTTCCCTTGTCCGGCCCTCTTTGCCCTTGTCCGTACTTCTTTGCCCTTGTCCCGTATTCTCTGCATTTCTCCGCCCCTCTTTGCCATTGTCCACACCTCTTTGCCCTTGTCCCGTATTCTCCGCACTTGTCCGCCCCTCTTTGCACTTGTTCGCCCCTCTTTGCCCTTGTGCGCACTTCTTTGCCCTTCTGTTCCCCTCTTTGCCTTTGTCCGCCTCTCTTTTCCCTTGTCCGCCCCTCTTTGCCCTTGTCCCCCATTTTCCGCACTTGTCCGCCCCTCTTTGCCCTTGTCCCCCATTTTCCGCACTTGTCCGCCCCTCTTTGCCCTTGTCCCGCATTTTCCGCACTTGACCGCCCCTCTTTGCCCTTGTCCCGCATTTTCCGCACTTGTCCGCCCCTCTTTGCCCTTGTCCCGTATTCTCCTCCCTTGTCCGCCCCTCTTTGCCCTTGTCCGTCCCTCTTTGCCCTTGTCCGCACCTCTTTGTCCTTGTCCCGTATTCTCCGCACTTCTCCACCCTTCTTTGCACTTCTCCACCTCTCTTTGCCTTTGGCCCGTATTCTCTGCCCTTGTCCGCCCCTCTTTCCCCTTGTGCTGTATTCTCCGCACTTGTCCGCCCCTCTTTGCCCTTGTCCGACCCCTTTTGCCCTTGTCCGACCCCCTTTGCCCTTGTCCGACCCCCTTTGCCCTTGTCCGACCCTCTTTGCCCTTGTCCGACCCTCTTTGCCCTTGGACCGTATCCTCCGCACTTGTTCAACCCTCTTTGCACCTGTCCGCCCCTCCATGCCCTTTTCTGCCCCTCTTTGCCTTTGTCCACCCCTCTTTGCCCTTGTCCGACCCTCTTTGCCCTTGTCTCGTATTGTCCGCATTTGTCCGCCCCTTTTTGTCCTTGTCCGCCACTCTTTGCCCTTGTCCCTTAATCTCCGCACTTGTCCGCCACTCTTTGCCCTTGTTCGCCCCTCTTTGCCCTCGTCCGCACCTCTTTGCCCTTGTCCCGTTATCTCAGTACTTGTCCGCCCCTCTTTGCCCTAGTCAGCCCCTCATTGCCCTTGTCCACCACTCCTTGCACTAGTCCTGCCATCTTTGCCCTTGTCCGCCCCTCTTTGCCATTGTCCCATATTCTCCAGAATTGTCCGATCCTCTTTGCCCTTGTCCGGCCCTCTTTGTCCTTGTCCGCCCCTCTTTGTCCTTGTCCGCCCCTCTTTCCCTTGTCTTTATTCTCCGCACTTGTCCGCCCCTCTTTGCCCTTGTGGGCCCCTCTTTGCCCTTGTCCAGTATTCTCCGCACTTGTCCGCACCTCTTTGCCCTTGTCCACACTTCTTTGCCATTGTCCGCCCCTCTTTTCCCTTGTCTCGTATTCTCCGCACTTGTCAGCCCCTCTTTGCCCTTGTCAGCCCCTCTTTGCCCTTGTCCGCCCCTCTTTTCCCTTTCTCCGCCCCTCTTTGCCCTTGTCAGCCCCTCTTTGCCCTTGTCCGCTCCTCTTTGCCCTTGTCCCGTATTCTCCGCTATTGTCCGCACCTCTTTTCCCTTGTCCGCCCCTCCTTGCTCTTTTCTGCCCCTCTTTGCCTTTGTCCGCCCCTCTTTTCCCTTGTCCGACCCTCTTTGCCCTTGTCCGCCCCTCTTTGCCCTTGTCCGCCCTCTTTGCCCTTGTCCCGTATTCTCCTCCCTTTTCCGCCCCTCTTTGCACTTGTCCCGTATTCTCCGTACTTGGTCGCTCCTCTTTGCTCTTGTCCCGTATTCTCCGATCTTGTCCGACCCTCTTTGCCCTTGTGCTCCCCTATTTGCACTTCTGCGCACCTCTTTGCCCTTGTCCGACCCCCTTTGCCCTTGTCCGCACCTCTTTGCACTTGTCCAGCATTCTCCGCACTTCTCTGCCCCTCTTTGCCCTTGTCCGCCCATCTTTGCCCTTGTCCGCCCATCTTTGCCCTTGTCCGCCCCTCTTTGCCCTTGTCCGCCCATCTTTGTCCTTGTCCACCCCTCTTTGAACTTGTCCGCCCCTCTTGCTCTTGTCCCTTATTCTCCGCACTTGTCCACACCTCTTTGCCCTTCTACGACCCTCTTTGCCCTTGTCCGCCCCTCTTTGCCCTTGTCCACTCCTCTTTCCTCTTGTCGGCCCCTCTTTGTCCTTAAAAGCCCCCTTTGCCCTTGTCCGCCCCTCTTTGCCCTTGTCCGCCCCTCTTTTCCCTTGTCCGGCCCTCTTTGCCCTTGTCCGTACTTCTTTGCCCTTGTCCCGTATTCTCTGCATTTCTCCGCCCCTCTTTGCCCTTGTCCGCCCCTGTTTGCCCTTGTCCCGTATTCTCCGCACTTGTTCGCCCCTCTTTGCCCTTGTTCGCCCCTCTTTGCCCTTGTTCGCCCCTCTTTGCCCTTGTGCGCACTTCTTTGCCCTTGTGTTCCCCTCTTTGCCTTTGTCCGCCCCTCTTTTCCCTTGTTCGCCCCTCTTTGCCCTTGTTCGCCCCTCTTTGCCCTTGTGCGCACTTCTTTGCCCTTGTGTTCCCCTCTTTGCCCTTGTCCGCCCCATCTTTCCCCTTGTCCGCCTCTCTTTGCACTTGTCCGCATCTCTTTGCATTTGTCCGCCCCTCTTTGCCCTTGTCCCTAATTCTCCGCACTTGTCCGCCCCTCTTTGCCCTTGTCCGCACCTCTTTGCCCTTTTCTGCCCCTGTTTCCCATAGTCCGACACTCTTTGCCCTTGTCCGCCCCTCTTTGCCCTTGTCCCTTATTCTCCGCACTTGTCCGACCCTCTTTGCCTTTGTCCGCCCCTCTTTCCCTTGTCCCGTATTCTCCGCACTTCTCCGCCCCTCTTTGCCCTTGTCCGCTCCTCTTTACCCTTGTCCGCCTCTCTTTGCTCTTGGCCGCCCCTCTTTGCCTTTGTCCCATATTCTCCGCACTTGTCCGCCCTTCTTTGCCCTTGTCCACCCCACTTTGCACTTGCTCGCCTTTCTTTGCATTTGTCCGTCCCTCTTTTCATTTGTCCGCCCCTCTTTGCCCTTGTCCCTTTATCTCCGCTCTTGTCCGCCCCTCTTTGCCCTTGTCCGCCCCTATTTGCCCTTGTCCGCCCCTCTTTTCCCTTGTCCGCACCTCTTTGCCCTTTTCCGCCCTTCTTTCCCCTAGTCCGACACTCTTTGCACTTGTCCGCCCCTCTTTGCCCTTGTCTCATATTCTCCGCACTTGTCCGCACTTCTTTGCCATTGTCTGCCCCTCTTTGCCCTTCTCCGCCCCTCTTTGCCCTTGTCCCGTATTCTCCGCGATTGTCCGCTCCTCTTTGCCCTTGTCCGCTCCTCTTTGCCCTTGTCCGCCCTCTTTGCCCTTGTCCCGTATTCTCCGCGATTGTCCGCTCCTCTTTGCCCTTGTCCGCTCCTCTTTGCCCTTGTCCGCCCTCTTTGCCCTTGTCCCGTATTCTCCGCCCTTTTCCGCCCCTCTTTGCACTTGTCCCGTATTCTCCGTACTTGTTCGCTCCTCTTTGCTCTTGTCCCGTATTCTCCGATCTTGTCCAACCCTCTTTGCCCTTGTGCTCCCCTATTTGCACTTCTGCGCACCTCTTCGCACATGTCTGCCCCTCTTTGCCCTTGTCCGACCCCCTTTGCCCTTGTCCGCACCTCTTTGCACTTGTCCAGTATTCTCCGCACTTCTCTGCCCCTCTTTGCCCTTGTCCGCCCCTCTTTGCCCTTGTCCGCCCCTCTTTGCCCTTGTCCACCCCTCTTTGAACTTGTCCGCCCCTCTTTGAACTTGTCCGCCCCTCTTTGCTCTTGTCCCTTATTCTCCGCACTTGTCCACACCTCTTTGCCCTTCTACGCCCCTCTTTGCCCTTGTCCGCCCCTCTTTGCCCTTGTCCACTCCTCTTTCCTCTTTTCGGCCCGTCTTTGTCCTTAAAAGCCCCCTTTGCCCTTGTCCGCCCCTCTTTTCCCTTTTCCGGCCCTCTTTGCCCTTGTCCGTACTTCTTTGCCTTTGTCCCGTATTCTCTGCATTTCTCCGCCCCTCTTTGCCATTGTCCTCACCTCTTTGCCCTTGTGCGCACTTCTTTGCCCTTGTGTTCCCCTCTTTGCCTTTGTCCGCCCCTCTTTTCCCTTGTCCGGCTCCTCTTTGGCCTTGTCCCCTATTCTCTGCACTTCTCCGCCCCTCTTTGCCCTTGTCCGCCCCATCTTTCCCCTTGTCCGCCTCTCTTTGCACTTGTCCGCATCTCTTTGCATTTGTCCGCCCCTCTTTGCCCTTGTCCCTAATTCTCCGCAATTGTCCGCCCCTCTTTGCCCTTGTCCGCACCTCTTTGCCCTTTTCTGCCCCTGTTTCCCATAGTCCGACACTCTTTGCCCTTGTCCGCCCCTCTTTGCCCTTGTCCCTTATTCTCCGCACTTGTCCGCCCCTCTTTGCCTTTGTCCGCCCCTCTTTGCCTTTGTCCGCCCCTCTTTCCCTTGTCCCGTATTCTCCGCACTTCTCCGCCCCTCTTTGCCCTTGTCTGCACCTCTTTGCCCTTTTCTGCCCCTGTTTCCCATAGTCCGACACTCTTTGCCCTTGTCCGCCCCTCTTTGCCCTTGTCCCTTATTCTCCGCACTTGTCCGCCCCTCTTTGCCTTTGTCCGCCCCTCTTTGCCTTTGTCCGCCCCTCTTTCCCTTGTCCCGTATTCTCCGCACTTCTCCGCCCCTCTTTGCCCTTGTCCGCTCCTCTTTACCCTTGTCCGCCTCTCTTTGCTCTTGGCCACCCGTCTTTGCCCTTTTCCCCTTGTCTCTGCACTTGTCCGCCCCTCTTTGAACCTGTCCGCCTTCTTTGCCCTTGTCCCATATTTTCCGCACTTTTCCACTCCTCTTTGCCCTTCTCCGACCCTCTTTGCGCTTGTCCGACCTTTTTGCCCTTGTCTGCCCCTCTTTGCACTTGTCCGCCCCTCTTTGCCCTTGCGCCGTATTCTTTGCCCTTGTCCGCCCCTCTTTGCCCTTGTCCGATCGTCTTTGCAATTGTCCGCCCCTCATTGCCCTTGTCCGTCCCTCTTTGCCCTTGTCCCGTATTCTCCGCACTTCTCCGCCCCTCTTTACCCTTGTCTGCCTCTCTTTGCCCTTGTCCACACCTCATTGATATTTGCGCCCCTCTTTGCCCTTGTCTGCCCCTCTTTTCCCCTGTACGCCCCTCTTTCCCCTTGTCTGCCCCTCTTTGCATTTGTCCCGTATTCTCCGCCTTATCCGCTTCTATTTGCACTTGTCTGCCCCTCCTTGCAATTGTCCGCCCCTCTTTGCCTTTGTCCGCACCTCTTTGCACTTGTCCGACCCTCTTTGCCCTTGTCCACCTCTCTTTGCCCTTGTCCGCCCCTCTTTGTCCTTGTCGCGTATTCTCTGCCCTGGTCTGCCCCTCTTTGCCTTTGTGCCGTATTCGCCGCCCTTGTCCGCCCCTCTTTGCTGTTGTCCCGTATTCTCCGTTCTTGTCCGACCCTCTTTGCCCTTGTTCCATATTCTCAGACATTGTGCGCCCCTCTTTGCCCTAGTGCACCCCTGTTTGCCCTTGTCCGCCCCTGTTTGCCCTTGTCCGCCCCTTTTTGCCCTTGTGCTCCCCGATTTGCCCTTGTGCGCACCTCTTCGCCCATGTCTGCCCTTCTTTGCCTTTGTCCGCCCCTCTTTGCCCTTGTCTGACCCTCTTTGCCCTTGTTCGTACTTCTTTGCCCTTGTCCCGTATTCTCTGCATTTCTCCGCCCCTCTTTGTCCTTGTGCGCACTTCTTTGCCCTTGTGTTCCCCTCTTTGCCTTTGTCCGCCCCTCTTTTCCCTTGTCCGCTCCTCTTTGGCCTTGTCCCCTATTCTCCGCACTTGTCCGCCCCTCTTTATCCTTGTCCGCCCCATCTTTCCCCTTGTCCGCCTCTCTTTGCACTTGTCCGCATCTCTTTGAATTTGTCCGCCCCTCTTTGCACTTGCCCCTAATTCTCCGCACTTGTCCGCCCCTCTTTGCCCTTGTCCGCACCTCTTTGCCCTTTTCTGCCCCTGTTTCCCATAGTCCGACACTCTTTGCCCTTGTCCGCCCCTCTTTGCCCTTGTCCCTTATTCTCTGCACTTGTCCGACCCTCTTTGCCCTTGTCCGCTCCTCTTTACCCTTGTCCGTCCCTCTTTTCATTTGTCCGCCCCTCTTTGCCCTTTTCCCCCATTCTCCGCACCTGTCTGCCCCTCTTTGAACCTGTGTGCCTTCTTTGCCCTTGTCCCATATTTTCCGCACTTTTCCACCCCTCTTTGCCCTTCTCCGACCCTCTTTGCGCTTGTCCGAACTCTTTGCCCTTGTTTGCCCCTCTTTGCACTTGTCCGCCCCTCTTTGCCCTTGCCCCGTATTCTTTGCCCTTGTACGCCCCTCTTTGCACTTGCCCCGTATTCTCCGCAATTGTCCAACCCTCTTTGCCCTTGTCCGATCGTCTTTGCAATTGTCCGCCCCTCATTGCCCTTGTCCGTCCCTCTTTGCCCTTGTCCCGTATTCTCCGCACTTCTCCGCCCCTCTTTGCCCTTGTCCGCCTCTCTTTGCCGTTGTCCACACCTCGTTGATATTTGCGCCCCTCTTTGCCCTTTTCTGCCCCTCTTTGCCCCTGTACGCCCCTCTTTGCCCTTGTCTGCCCCTCTTTGCATTTGTCCCGTATTCTCCGCCTTATCCGCATCTATTTGCACTTGTCTGCCCCTCTTTGCAATTGTCCGCCCCTCTTTGCCTTTGTCCGCAGCTCTTTGCACTTGTCCGAACCTCTTTGCCCTTGTCCACCCCTCTTTGCCCTTGTCCACCCCTCTTTGCCCTTGTCCCATATTATCCTCCCTTTTCCGCCCCTCTTTGCCCTTGTCCCGTATTCTCCGCCCTTGTCCGACCGTCTTTGCTCTTGTCCCTTATTCTCCACCCTTGTCCGAACCTCTTTGCCCTTGTTCCGTATTCTCCGACATTGTGTGCCCCTCTTTGCCCTTATCCGCCCCTCTTTGCCCTTGTCCGCCCCTCTTTGCCCTTGTCCGCCCCTCTTTGCCCTTGTCCGCCCCTCTTTGCCCTTGTCTGACCCTCTTTGAACTTGTCCAGTATTCTCCGCACTTCTCTGCCCCTCTTTGCTCTTGTCTGCCCATTTTTGCCCTTTTCCGCCCCTCTTTGCCCTTTTCCGCCCCTCTTTGCCCTTGTCTGCCCCTCTTTGCACTTGTCCCTTATTCTCCGCACTTGTCCACACCTCTTTGCTCTTCTCCGCCCCTCTTTGCCCTTGTCCGCCCCTCTTTACCCCTTTCCGCCCCCTTTGCACTTGTTCGCCCTTCTTTGCTCTTGACTGCCCATTTTTGCCCTTGTCCGTGCCTGTTTGCCCTTGTCCCGTATTCTCCGCCTTTGTCCGCCACTCTTTGCCCTTGTCCCGTATTCTTCACTTATCCGCCCCTCTCTGCACTTGTCCGCCCCTCTTTGCCCTTGTCCGCCCCTCTTTTTACTTGTCCCGTATTCTCAGCACTTCTCAGTCACTCTTTGCACTTGTCCGACCGTCCTTGCCCTTGATGGCCCCTCTTTGCCCTTGTCCACCCCTCTTTGCCCCTGTCCCGTACTCTCCGCAATTCTCTGCCCCGTATTTGCCCCGTCCGCCATTTTCTGCCCTTGTCTTCCCCTCTTTGCCCTTGTCTGCCCCTCTTTGCTCTTGTCGGCCCCTCCTTGTCCTTATAAGACCCCTTTGCCCTTCCCCGCCGTCTTTGCCCTTATCCGCCCCTCTTTGCCCTTGTCCGGCCTTCTTTGCCCTTGTCCCATGTTCTCCACACCGCTTAAACTTTTCCGCCTCTCTTTGCCCTTGTCCACCCCTCTTTGCCCTTCTCCCGTATTCTCCGCAATTCTCCGCCTCTTCTTTGCCCTTGTCCACCCCTCTTTGACCTTGTCCGCCCCTCTTTGCCCTTGTCCGCCCCTCTTTGCCCTTGTCCGCCCCCTTTGCCCTTGTCCGCCCCTCTTTGCCCTTGTCCACCCCTCTTTGCCCTTGTCCGCCCCTCTTTTCTTTTGTCTGCCCCTCTTTGCCTTGTCCGCACCTCTTTGCCCTTGTCCCGTATTCTCCGCACTTGTCCGCCCCTCTTTGCCCTTGTCCGCCCCTCTTTGCCCTTGTCCGCCCCTCTTTGCCCTTGTCCGCCCCTCTTTGCCCTTGTCCGCCCCTCTTTGCCCTTTTCCCGTATTCTCCGCAATTCTCCGCCCCTCTTTGCCCTTGTCCGCACCTCTTTTCTTTTGTCTGCCGCTCTTTGCCCTTGTCCGCACCTCTTTGCACTTGTCCCGGAGTCTCCACACTTTTCCTCCCGTATTTGCCCTTGTACGTCCCTCTTTGCCCTTGTACGTCACTCTTTGCCCTTGTACGTCCCTCTTTGCCCTTGTACGTCCCTCTTTGCCCTTGTCCCGTATTCTCCGCCCCTCTTTGCTCTTGTCCGCCCCTCTTTGCCCTTGTCATCTCCTCTTTGCCCTTGGCTGCCCCTCTATGCCCTTGTCCACCCCTCTTTGCACGTCTCCGCCCCTCTTTGCCCCTGTCCGCCACTCTTTGCACTTCTCTGAACCTGTTTGCCATTGTCTGATCCTCTTTGCCCTTGTCCGCCCCTCTTTGCCCTTCACCGCCCCCCTTTACATTTGTTCTCCTCTCTTTGCCCTTGTCCGAATCTCTTTGCCCTTGTTTCGTATTCTCCGCACTTCTCCACTCCTACTTGCCTTTGTCCGCCCCTCTTTGCCGTTGTTCTCCCCTCTTTGCACTTGTTCGCCCATCTTTGCCGTTGTGCGCCCCTCTTTGCACTTGTCCGCCCATCTTTTCCCTTGTCCACCCCTTTTTGCCCTTCTCCGCACCTCTTTGCTCTTGTCCGCCACTCTTTGCCCTTGTCCACCCCTCTTTGCCCTTCTCCCGTATTCTCCACAATTCTCCGCCTCTTCTTTGCCCTTGTCCGCCCCTCTTTGCCCTTGTCCGCCCCTCTTTGCCCTTGTCCGCCCCTCTTTGCCCTTGTCCGCCCCTCTTTGCCCTTGTCCGCCCCTCTTTGCCCTTGTCCGCCCCTCTTTGCCCTTGTCCGCCCCTCTTTTCTTTTGTCTGCCCCTCTTTGCACTTGTCCGCACCTCTTTGCCTTGTCCGCACCTCTTTGCACTTGTCCCGGAGTCTCCACACTTTTCCTCCCCTCTTTGCCCTTGTCCGTCCATCTTTTCCCTTATCCCGTGTTCTCCGCCCCTCTTTGCTCTTCTCCGCCCCTCTTTGCTCTTCTCCGCCCCTCTTTGCTCTTCTCCGCCCCTCTTTGCTCTTCTCCGCCCCTCTTTGCTCTTCTCCGCCCCTCTTTGCCCTTGTCAGCTCCTCTTAGCACTTGGCTGCCCCTCTATGCACTTGTCCACCCCTCTTTGCGCTTTTCCCGTGTTGTCCATCCTTCTCCGCAGCTCTTTGCACTTGTCCCGTATTCTCCGACCTTGTCAGCCCCTCTTTGCCCTTGCCCCGTATTCTCCGCCATTGTCAGCCCCTCTTTGCCGTTGTCTACCCCTCTTTGCTCTTGTCCCGTATTCTCCGCAAGTCTCCGCCCCTATTTGCCTTTGTCCGAATCTCTTTGCCCTTGTCCCGTGTTCTCCGCACTTCTCTTCCCCTCTTTGCCCTTGTCCGCCCCTCTTTGCCCTTGTCCACCTCTCTTTGCCCTTGTCCGCCACTCTTTGCCCTTGTCCCTTATTCTCCGCACTTGTCCGCTCTTCTTTGATTTTGTCTGCCCCTCTTTGCCCTTGTCCGCCCCTCTTTGCCCTTGTCCGCCCCTCTTTGCACTTGCCCGCCCCCCTTTGCCCTTGTCCGACCCTCTTTGCCCTTGTCCGCCTCTCTATGACCTTGTCCGCCTCTCTATGACCTTGTCCGCCCCTCTTTACCCTTGTCCGCCCCTCTTTGCCCTTGTCCGCCCCTCTTTGCCCTTGTCCGCCCCTCTTTGCCCTTGTTCGCCCCTCTTTGCCCTTGTTCGCCCCTCTTTGCCCTTGTTCGCCCCTCTTTGCCCTTGTCCGTCCCTCTTTTCCCTTGTCCCGTATTCTCCGCCCCTCTTTGCTCTTCTCTGCCCCTCTTTGCCCTTGTCAGCTCCTCTTTGCACTTGGCTGCCCCTCTATGCACTTGTCCACCCCTCTTTGCCCTTTTCCCGTGTTCTCCACCCTTCTCCGCAGCTCTTTGCACTTGTCACGTATTCTCCGACCTTGTCAGCCCCTCTTTGCCCTTGCCCCGTATTCTCCGCCGTTGTCAGCCCCTCTTTGCCCTTGTCTACCCCTCTTTGCTCTTGTCCCATATTCTCGAACTTCTCCGCCCCTCTTTGCCTTTGTCCGAATCTCTTTGCCCTTGTCCCGTATTCTCCGCACTTCTCCTCCCCTCTTTCCCCTTGTCCGCCCCTCTTTCCCCTTGTCCGCCTCTCTTTGCCCTTGTCCGCCACTCTTTGCCCTTGTCCCCTATTCTCCGCACTTGTCCTCTCCTCTTTTCCCTTGTCCTCTCCTCTTTTCCCTTGTCCACCCCTCTTTGCCCTTGTCCGCCCCCCTTGCCCTTGTCCGCCCCTCTTTGCCCTTGTCCGCCCCTGTTTGCCCTTGTCCGACCCTCTTTGCCCTTGTCCGACCCTCTTTGCCCTTGTCCGACCCTCTTTGCCCTTGTCCGCCCCTCTTTGCCCTTATCCGACCCTCTTTGCCCTTATCCACCCCTCTTTTCCCTTGTCTGCCCCTCTTTGCCCTTGTCCGCCCCTCTTTGCCCTTGTCCGCCCCTCTTTGCACTTCTCCGCCCCTCTTTAACCTTGTCCGCCCCTCTTTGCCCTTGTCCGCCCCTCTTTGCCCTTGTACGCCCCCTTTGCCCTTGTTCGACCCTCTTTGCCCTTATCCACCCCTCTTTGCCCTTGTCCGCCCCTCTATGACCTTGTCCGCCCCTCTTTGCCCTTGTACGCCCCCTTTGCCCTTGTTCGCCCGTCTTTCCCGTTGTCCGCTCCTCTTTGCCCTTGTCCGCCCCTCTTTGCCCTTGTCTGCTAATCTCCACACTTTTCCGCCCCTATTTGCCCTTGTCCGACCTGCTTTGCCCTTGTCTGTCCGTCTTTGCACTTGTCCTCCCGTCTTTGCCCTTGTCTGCCCCTCTTTGAATTTGTCCAGCCCTCTTTGCTCTTGTCCCATATTCTCCGCACTTGTCCTTCCCTCTTTGCCCTTGTCCGCTCCTCTTTGCCCTTTTCCGACCCTCTTTGCCCTTGTCCGCCCCTCTTTGCCCTTGTCCGCCCCTCTTTGCCCTTGTGCGCCCGTCTTTGCCCCTGTGCGCCCAACTTTGTACTTGTGCGCCCCTGTTTGCCTTTTTACCGCATTCTCCTCACTTGTCCGACCGTCTTTTCCCTTGTGAGCCCCTCTTTGCCCTTGTCCCTTATTCTCCGCAATTGTTTGCCCCTCTTTGCACTTCTCTGCCCATCTTTGCATTTGTCCGCCCTTCTTTGATCTTGTCCGCCCCTCTTTGGCCTAGTCCTGTATTCTCCGCTTTTCTCCGCCCCTCTTTGCCCTTGTCCGCCCCTCTTTGCCCTTGTCCGCCCCTCTTTGCCCTTGTCCGCCCCTCTTTGCCCTTGTCCGCCCCTCTTTGCCCTTGTCCGCCCCTCTTTGCCCTTGTCCGCCCCTCTTTGCCCTTGTCCTGTATTCTCTGCACTTGTCCGCCCCTCTTTGCCCTTGTCCTGTATTCTCCGCCCTTGTCCGCCCCTCTTTGCCCTTGTCCCGTATTCTCCGCCCTTGTCCGCCTCTCTTTGCCCTTCTCCCGTATTCTCCACATTTGTCCGCCCCTCTTTGCAGTTGTCCCGTATACTCCGCCCTTGTGCGCCCCTCTTTGCCCTTGTGCGCCCCTCTTTGCCCTTGTGCGCCCCTCTTTGCCCTTGTGCGCCCCTCTTTGCACTTACTGCCTATTCTCCGCAATTGTCAACCCCTCTTTGCCCTTGTCCGACCATCTTTGCCCTTGTCCGCTCCTCTTTGCCCTTGTCCTCCCCCCTTGCACTTGTCCGCCCCTCTTTGCCGTTGTCTGCCCATCTTTGTCCTTGTCCGCCCCTCTTGCCCTTGTCCACCCCACTTTACCCTTGTCCCGTATTCTCCGCACTTGTCCATTTCTCCTTGCACTTGTCCCGTATTCTCCGCACTTCTCCGCCCCTCTCTGCCCTTGTCCGCCCCTCTTTGCCCTTGTCCCTTATTCTCCGTACTTGTCCGCCCCTCTTGGACTTTGTCCCGTATTCTCCGCACTTCTCCGCCCGTCTTGGCCCTTGTCCGCCTCTCTTTGCCCTTTTGCGCCCCTCTTTGCCTTTGTCCGCCCTTCTTTGCTCTTGTCCGCCCCTCTTTGTCCTTTTCCGGTGTTCTCCGCACTTGTCCGCCCCTCTTTGCACTTGTCCCTTTTTCTCCGCACTTCTCCGCCCCACTTTGCCCTTCTCCGCCCCTCTTTGCCGTGGTCCGCCCTTCTTTGCCCTTGTCCCGTATTTTCCACACTTGTACGCTCTTCTTTGCACTTGTCCAACACTCTTTGCACTTGTCCACCCCTCTTTGCACTTGCCGCGTATTCTCCGCCCTTGTCCAACCATCTTTCCACTTGCCCCGTATTCTCCGCACTTGTCCTCTCCCCTTTGCCCTTGTGCGCCACTCTTTGCCCTTGTCCGCCCCTCTTTGCCAATGTCTGCCCCTCTTTGCCCTTGTCCCGTATTCTCCACAATTGTCCGCCCCTCTTTGCCTTTGTCCGACCCTCTTTGCCCTTGTCCGCCCCTTTCGCAATTTTCCTCCCCTCTTTGCCCTTGTCCGCCCCTCTTTGCCATTGTCCCATATTCTCCCATACTCTCTTTGCCAAAATCGCATTATTAGGCGAAAGTAAGTTACAATTCAGTACCCTATCCTAAAGCTTGCTGTTAGGAGGGAATCTGCAGCTTGCAGTGAAAGCGCTTCCAGAGGGGAGTCTAATGAGGGCAAACATTTGATGGTAGCAGCTTCCCTGCGGGAGATACTCTCTTTGCCAAAATCGCCTTATTAGCCGCAGTTAAGTTACAATTCAGAACCGTATCCTAAAGCTTGCTGTTAGGAGGGAATCTGCAGCTTGCAGTGAAAGCGCTTCCAGAGGGGAGTCTAATGAGGGCAAACATTTGATGGTAGCAGCTTCCCTGCGGGAGATACTCTCTTTGCCAAAATCGCATTATTTAGGCGAAAGTAAGTTACAATTCAGTACCCTATCCTAAAGCTTGCTGTTAGGAGGGAATCTGCAGCTTGCAGTGAAAGCGCTTGCAGAGGGGAGTCTAATGAGGGCAAACATTTGATGGTAGCAGCTTCCCTGCGGGAGATACTCTCTTTGCCAAAATCGCCTTATTAGCCGCAGTTAAGTTACAATTCAGTACCCTATCCTAAAGCTTGCTGTTAGGAGGGAATCTGCAGCTTGCAGTGAAAGCGCTTCCAGAGGGGAGTCTAATGAGGGCAAACATTTGATGGTAGCAGCTTCCCTGCGGGAGATACTCTCTTTGCCAAAATCGCATTAGTAGGCGAAAGTAAGTTACAATTCAGTACCCTATCCTAAAGCTTGCTGTTAGGAGGGAATCTGCAGCTTGCAGTGAAAGCGCTTCCAGAGGGGAGTCTAATGAGGGCAAACATTTGATGGTAGCAGCTTCCCTGCGGGAGATACTCTCTTTGCCAAAATCGCCTTATTAGCCGCAGTTAAGTTACAATTCAGAACCGTATCCTAAAGCTTGCTGTTAGGAGGGAATCTGCAGCTTGCAGTGAAAGCGCTTCCAGAGGGGAGTCTAATGAGGGCAAACATTTGATGGTAGCAGCTTCCCTGCGGGAGATACTCTCTTTGCCAAAATCGCATTATTTAGGCGAAAGTAAGTTACAATTCAGTACCCTATCCTAAAGCTTGCTGTTAGGAGGGAATCTGCAGCTTGCAGTGAAAGCGCTTGCAGAGGGGAGTCTAATGAGGGCAAACATTTGATGGTAGCAGCTTCCCTGCGGGAGATACTCTCTTTGCCAAAATCGCCTTATTAGCCGCAGTTAAGTTACAATTCAGTACCCTATCCTAAAGCTTGCTGTTAGGAGGGAATCTGCAGCTTGCAGTGAAAGCGCTTCCAGAGGGGAGTCTAATGAGGGCAAACATTTGATGGTAGCAGCTTCCCTGCGGGAGATACTCTCTTTGCCAAAATCGCATTATTAGGCGAAAGTAAGTTACAATTCAGTACCCTATCCTAAAGCTTGCTGTTAGGAGGGAATCTGCAGCTTGCAGTGAAAGCGCTTCCAGAGGGTAGTCTAATGAGTGCAAACATTTGATGGTAGCAGCTTCCCTGCGGGAGATACTCTCTTTGCCAAAATCACCTTATTAGGCGAAAGTAAGTTACAATTCAGTACCCTATCCTAAAGCTTGCTGTTAGGAGGGAATCTGCAGCTTGCAGTGAAAGCGCTTGCAGAGGGGAGTCTAATGAGGGCAAACATTTGATGGTAGCAGCTTCCCTGTGGGAGATACTCTCTTTGCCAAAATCGCATTATTAGCCGCATTTAAGTAACAATTCAGTACCCTATCCTAAAGCTTGCTGTAAGGAGAGAATCTGCAGCTTGCAGTGAAAGCGCTTCCAGAGGGGAGTCTAACGAGGGCAAACATTTGATGGTAGCAGCTTCCCTGCGGGAAATACACTCTTTTCCAAAATCGCCTTATTAGCCGCAGTTAAGTTACAATTCAGTACCCTATCCTAAAGCTTGCTCTTAGGAGGGAATCTGCAGCTTGCAGTGAAAGCGCTTCCAGAGGGGAGTCTAAGGAGGGCAAACATTTGATGGTAGCAGCTTCCCTGCGGGAGATACTCTCTTTGCCAAAATCGCATTATTAGGCGAAAGTAAGTTACAATTCAGTACAGTGTCCTACAGCTTGCTGTTAGGAGGGAATCTGCAGCTTGCAGTGAAAGCGCTTCCAGAGGGGAGTCTAATGAGGGCAAACATTTGATGGTAGCATCTTCCCTCCGGGAGATATTCTCTTTGCCAAAATCGCCTTATTATCCGCAGTTAAGTTACAATTCAGTACCCTATCCTAAAGCTTGCTGTTAGGAGGGAATCTGCAGCTTGCAGTGAAAGCGCTTCCAGAGGGGAGTCTAATGAGGGCAAACATTTGATGGTAGCAGCTTCCCTGCGGGAGATACTCTCTTTGCCACAATCGCATTATTAGACGAAAGTAAGTTACAATTCAGAACGCTTTCCTAAAGCTTGCTGTTAGGAGGGAATCTGCAGCTTGCAGTGAAAGCGCTTCCAGAGGGGAGTCTAATGAGGGCAAACATTTGATGGTAACAGCTTCCCTGCGGGAGATACTCTCTTTGCCAAAATCGCATTAGGCGAAAGTAAGTTACAATTCAGTACCCTATCCTAAAGCTTGCTGTTAGGAGGGAATCTGCAGCTTGCAGTGAAAGCGCTTCCAGAGGGGAGTCTAATGAGGGCAAACATTTGATGGTAGCAGCTTCCCTGCGGGAGATACTCTCTTTGCCAAAATCGCATTATTAGGCGAAAGTAAGTTACAATTCAGTACCCTATCCTAAAGCTTGCTGTTAGGAGGGAATCTGCAGCTTGCAGTGAAAGCGCTTCCAGAGGGGAGTCTAATGAGGGCAAATATTTGATGGTAGCATCTTCCCTGCGGGAGATATTCTCTTTGCCAAAATCGCCTTATTATTCGCCGTTAAGATACAATTCAGTACCCTATCCTAAAGCTTGCTGTTAGGAGGGAATCTGCAGCTTGCAGTGAAAGCGCTTCCAGAGGGGAGTCTAATGAGGGCAAACATTTGATGGTAGCAGCTTCCCTGCGGGAGATAGTCTCTTTGCCAAAATCGCATTATTAGGCGAAAGTAAGTTACAATTCAGTACACTGTCCTAAAGCTTGCTGTTAGGAGGGAATCTGCAGCTTGCAGTGAAAGCGCTTCCAGAGGGGAGTCTAATGAGGGCAAACATTTGATGGTAGCAGCTTCCCTGCGGGAGATACTCTCTTTGCCGAAATCGCATTATTAGGCGAAAGTAAGTTACAATTCAGTACCCTATCCTAAAGCTTGCTGTTAGGAGGGAATCTGCAGCTTGCAGTGAAAGCGCTTCCAGAGGGGAGTCTAATGAGGGCAAACATTGGATGGTAGCAGCTTCCCTGCGGGAGATACTCTCTTTGCAAAAATCGCATTATTAGGCGTATGTAAGTTACAATTCAGTACCCTATCCTAAAGCTTGCTGTTAGGAGGGAATCTGCAGCTTGCAGTGAAAGCGCTTCCAGAGGGTAGTCTAATGAGTGCAAACATTTGATGGTAGCAGCTTCCCTGCGGGAGATACTCTCTTTGCCAAAATCGCATTATTAGGCGAAAGTAAGTTACAATTCAGTACCCTATCCTAAAGCTTGCTGTTAGGAGGGAATCTGCAGCTTGCAGTGAAAGCGCTTGCAGAGGGGAGTCTAATGAGGGCAAACATTTGATGGTAGCAGCTTCCCTGTGGGAGATACTCTCTTTGCTAAAATCGCATTATTAGCCGCATTTAAGTAACAATTCAGTACCCTATCCTAAAGCTTGCTGTAAGGAGAGAATCTGCAGCTTGCAGTGAAAGCGCTTCCAGAGGGGAGTCTAACGAGGGCAAACATTTGATGGTAGCAGCTTCCCTGCAGGATATACTCTCTTTTCGGAAATCGCCTTATTAGCCGCAGTTAAGTTACAATTCAGTACCCTATCCTAAAGCTTGCTGTTAGGAGGGAATCTGCAGCTTGCAGTGAAAGCGCTTGCAGAGGGGAGTCTAATGAGGGCAAACATTTGATGGTAGCAGCTTCCCTGCGGGAGATACTCTCTTTGCCAAAATCGCCTTATTAGCCGCAGTTAAGTTACAATTCAGTACCCTATCCTAAAGCTTGCTGTTAGGAGGGAATCTGCAGCTTGCAGTGAAAGCGCTTCCAGAGGGGAGTCTAATGAGGGCAAACATTTGATGGTAGCAGCTTCCCTGCGGGAGATACTCTCTTTGCCAAAATCGCATTAGTAGGCGAAAGTAAGTTACAATTCAGTACCCTATCCTAAAGCTTGCTGTTAGGAGGGAATCTGCAGCTTGCAGTGAAAGCGCTTCCAGAGGGGAGTCTAATGAGGGCAAACATTTGATGGTAGCAGCTTCCCTGCGGGAGATACTCTCTTTGCCAAAATCGCCTTATTAGCCGCAGTTAAGTTACAATTCAGAACCGTATCCTAAAGCTTGCTGTTAGGAGGGAATCTGCAGCTTGCAGTGAAAGCGCTTCCAGAGGGGAGTCTAATGAGGGCAAACATTTGATGGTAGCAGCTTCCCTGCGGGAGATACTCTCTTTGCCAAAATCGCATTATTTAGGCGAAAGTAAGTTACAATTCAGTACCCTATCCTAAAGCTTGCTGTTAGGAGGGAATCTGCAGCTTGCAGTGAAAGCGCTTGCAGAGGGGAGTCTAATGAGGGCAAACATTTGATGGTAGCAGCTTCCCTGCGGGAGATACTCTCTTTGCCAAAATCGCCTTATTAGCCGCAGTTAAGTTACAATTCAGTACCCTATCCTAAAGCTTGCTGTTAGGAGGGAATCTGCAGCTTGCAGTGAAAGCGCTTCCAGAGGGGAGTCTAATGAGGGCAAACATTTGATGGTAGCAGCTTCCCTGCGGGAGATACTCTCTTTGCCAAAATCGCATTATTAGGCGAAAGTAAGTTACAATTCAGTACCCTATCCTAAAGCTTGCTGTTAGGAGGGAATCTGCAGCTTGCAGTGAAAGCGCTTCCAGAGGGTAGTCTAATGAGTGCAAACATTTGATGGTAGCAGCTTCCCTGCGGGAGATACTCTCTTTGCCAAAATCACCTTATTAGGCGAAAGTAAGTTACAATTCAGTACCCTATCCTAAAGCTTGCTGTTAGGAGGGAATCTGCAGCTTGCAGTGAAAGCGCTTGCAGAGGGGAGTCTAATGAGGGCAAACATTTGATGGTAGCAGCTTCCCTGTGGGAGATACTCTCTTTGCCAAAATCGCATTATTAGCCGCATTTAAGTAACAATTCAGTACCCTATCCTAAAGCTTGCTGTAAGGAGAGAATCTGCAGCTTGCAGTGAAAGCGCTTCCAGAGGGGAGTCTAACGAGGGCAAACATTTGATGGTAGCAGCTTCCCTGCGGGAAATACACTCTTTTCCAAAATCGCCTTATTAGCCGCAGTTAAGTTACAATTCAGTACCCTATCCTAAAGCTTGCTCTTAGGAGGGAATCTGCAGCTTGCAGTGAAAGCGCTTCCAGAGGGGAGTCTAAGGAGGGCAAACATTTGATGGTAGCAGCTTCCCTGCGGGAGATACTCTCTTTGCCAAAATCGCATTATTAGGCGAAAGTAAGTTACAATTCAGTACAGTGTCCTACAGCTTGCTGTTAGGAGGGAATCTGCAGCTTGCAGTGAAAGCGCTTCCAGAGGGGAGTCTAATGAGGGCAAACATTTGATGGTAGCATCTTCCCTCCGGGAGATATTCTCTTTGCCAAAATCGCCTTATTATCCGCAGTTAAGTTACAATTCAGTACCCTATCCTAAAGCTTGCTGTTAGGAGGGAATCTGCAGCTTGCAGTGAAAGCGCTTCCAGAGGGGAGTCTAATGAGGGCAAACATTTGATGGTAGCAGCTTCCCTGCGGGAGATACTCTCTTTGCCACAATCGCATTATTAGACGAAAGTAAGTTACAATTCAGAACGCTTTCCTAAAGCTTGCTGTTAGGAGGGAATCTGCAGCTTGCAGTGAAAGCGCTTCCAGAGGGGAGTCTAATGAGGGCAAACATTTGATGGTAACAGCTTCCCTGCGGGAGATACTCTCTTTGCCAAAATCGCATTATTAGGCGAAAGTAAGTTACAATTCAGTACCCTATCCTAAAGCTTGCTGTTAGGAGGGAATCTGCAGCTTGCAGTGAAAGCGCTTCCAGAGGGGAGTCTAATGAGGGCAAACATTTGATGGTAGCAGCTTCCCTGCGGGAGATACTCTCTTTGCCAAAATCGCATTATTAGGCGAAAGTAAGTTACAATTCAGTACCCTATCCTAAAGCTTGCTGTTAGGAGGGAATCTGCAGCTTGCAGTGAAAGCGCTTCCAGAGGGGAGTCTAATGAGGGCAAATATTTGATGGTAGCATCTTCCCTGCGGGAGATATTCTCTTTGCCAAAATCGCCTTATTATTCGCCGTTAAGATACAATTCAGTACCCTATCCTAAAGCTTGCTGTTAGGAGGGAATCTGCAGCTTGCAGTGAAAGCGCTTCCAGAGGGGAGTCTAATGAGGGCAAACATTTGATGGTAGCAGCTTCCCTGCGGGAGATAGTCTCTTTGCCAAAATCGCATTATTAGGCGAAAGTAAGTTACAATTCAGTACACTGTCCTAAAGCTTGCTGTTAGGAGGGAATCTGCAGCTTGCAGTGAAAGCGCTTCCAGAGGGGAGTCTAATGAGGGCAAACATTTGATGGTAGCAGCTTCCCTGCGGGAGATACTCTCTTTGCCGAAATCGCATTATTAGGCGAAAGTAAGTTACAATTCAGTACCCTATCCTAAAGCTTGCTGTTAGGAGGGAATCTGCAGCTTGCAGTGAAAGCGCTTCCAGAGGGGAGTCTAATGAGGGCAAACATTGGATGGTAGCAGCTTCCCTGCGGGAGATACTCTCTTTGCAAAAATCGCATTATTAGGCGTATGTAAGTTACAATTCAGTACCCTATCCTAAAGCTTGCTGTTAGGAGGGAATCTGCAGCTTGCAGTGAAAGCGCTTCCAGAGGGTAGTCTAATGAGTGCAAACATTTGATGGTAGCAGCTTCCCTGCGGGAGATACTCTCTTTGCCAAAATCGCATTATTAGGCGAAAGTAAGTTACAATTCAGTACCCTATCCTAAAGCTTGCTGTTAGGAGGGAATCTGCAGCTTGCAGTGAAAGCGCTTGCAGAGGGGAGTCTAATGAGGGCAAACATTTGATGGTAGCAGCTTCCCTGTGGGAGATACTCTCTTTGCTAAAATCGCATTATTAGCCGCATTTAAGTAACAATTCAGTACCCTATCCTAAAGCTTGCTGTAAGGAGAGAATCTGCAGCTTGCAGTGAAAGCGCTTCCAGAGGGGAGTCTAACGAGGGCAAACATTTGATGGTAGCAGCTTCCCTGCAGGATATACTCTCTTTTCGGAAATCGCCTTATTAGCCGCAGTTAAGTTACAATTCAGTATCCTATCCTAAAGCTTGCTGTTAGGAAGGAATCTGCAGCTTGCAGTGAAAGCGCTTCCAGAGGGGAGTCTAACGAGGGCAAACATTTGATGGTAGCAGCTTCCCTGCGGGAAATACACTCTTTTCCAAAATCGCCTTATTTGCCGCAGTTAAGTTACAATTCAGTACCCTATCCTAAAGCTTGCTGTTAGGAGGGAATCTGCAGCTTGCAGTGAAAGCGCTTCCAGAGGGGAGTCTAATGAGGGCAAACATTTGATGGTAGCAGCTTCCCTGCGGGAGATACTCTCTTTGCCAAAATCGCATTATTAGGCGAAAGTAAGTTACAATTCAGTACCCTATCCTAAAGCTTGCTGTTAGGAGGGAATCTGCAGCTTGCAGTGAAAGCGCTTCCAGAGGGGAGTCTAAGGAGGGCAAACATTTGATGGTAGCAGCTTCCCTGCGGGAGATACTCTCTTTGCCAAAATCGCATTATTAGGCGAAAGTAAGTTACAATTCAGTACAGTGTCCTACAGCTTGCTGTTAGGAGGGAATCTGCAGCTTGCAGTGAAAGCGCTTCCAGAGGGGAGTCTAATGAGGGCAAACATTTGATGGTAGCAGCTTCCCTGCGGGAGATACTCTCTTTGCCAAAATCGCATTATTAGGCGAAAGTAAGTTACAATTCAGTACAGTGTCCTACAGCTTGCTGTTAGGAGGGAATCTGCAGCTTGCAGTGAAAGCGCTTCCAGAGGGGAGTCTAATGAGGGCAAACATTTGATGGTAGCATCTTCCCTCCGGGAGATATTCTCTTTGCCAAAATCGCCTTATTATCCGCAGTTAAGTTACAATTCAGTACCCTATCCTAAAGCTTGCTGTTAGGAGGGAATCTGCAGCTTGCAGTGAAAGCGCTTCCAGAGGGGAGTCTAATGAGGGCAAACATTTGATGGTAACAGCTTCCCTGCGGGAGATACTCTCTTTGCCAAAATCGCATTATTAGGCGAAAGTAAGTTACAATTCAGTACCCTATCCTAAAGCTTGCTGTTAGGAGGGAATCTGCAGCTTGCAGTGAAAGCGCTTCCAGAGGGGAGTCTAATGAGGGCAAACATTTGATGGTAGCAGCTTCCCTGCGGGAGATACTCTCTTTGCCAAAATCGCATTATTAGGCGAAAGTAAGTTACAATTCAGTACCCTATCCTAAAGCTCGCTCTTAGGAGGGAATCTGGAGCTTGCAGTGAAAGCGCTTCCAGAGGGGAGTCTAATGAGGGCAAACATTTGATGGTAGCAGCTTCCCTGCAGGATATACTCTCTTTTCCGAAATCGCCTTATTAGCCGCAGTTAAGTTACAATTCAGTACCCTATCCTAAAGCTTGCTGTTAGGAGGGAATCTGCAGCTTGCAGTGAAAGCGCTTCCAGAGGGGAGTCTAATGAGGGCAAATATTTGACGGTAGCAGCTTCCCTGCGGGAGATACTCTCTTTGCCAAAATCGCATTATTAGGCGAAAGTAAGTTACAATTCAGTACCCTATCCTAAAGCTTGCTGTTAGGAGGGAATCTGCAGCTTGCAGTGAAAGCGCTTCCAGAGGGGAGTCTAATGAGGGCAAACATTTGATGGTAACAGCTTCCCTGCAGGAGATATTCTCTTTGCCAAGATCGCCTTATTAGGCGCAGTTAAGATACAATTCAGAACACTATCCTAAAGCTTGCTGTTAGGAGGGAATCTGCAGCTTGCAGTGAAAGCGCTTCCAGAGGGGAGTCTAATGAGGGCAAACATTTGATGGTAGCAGCTTCCCTGCGGGAGATTTTCTCATTGCCAAAATCGCCTTATTAGCCGCAGTTAAATTACAATTCAGTACCCTATCCTAAAGCTTGCTGTTAGGAGGGAATCTGCAGCTTGCAGTGAAAGCGCTTCCAGAGGGGAGTCTAATGAGGGCAAACATTTGATGGTAGCAGCTTCCCTGCGGGAGATATTCTCTTTGCCAAGATCGCCTTATTAGCCGCAGTTAAGTTACAATTCAGTACCCTATCCTAAAGCTTGCTGTTAGGAGGGAATCTGCAGCTTGCAGTGAAAGTGCTTCCAGAGGGGAGTCTAATGAGGGCAAACATTTGATGGTAGCAGCTTCCCTGCGGGAGATACTCTCTTTGCCAAAATCGCATTATTAGGCGAAAGTAAGTTACAATTCAGTACACTTTCCTAAAGCTTGCTGTTAGGAGGGAATCTGCAGCTTGCAGTGAAAGCGCTTCCAGAGGGGAGTCTAATGAGGGCAAACATTTGATGGTAGCAGCTTCCCTGCGGGAGATACTCTCCTTGCCATAATCGCATTATTAGGCGAAAGTAAGTTACAATTCAGTACCCTATCCTAAAGATTGCTGTTAGGAGGGAATCTGCAGCTTGCAGTGAAAGCGCTTCCAGAGGGGAGTCTAATGAGGGCAAACATTTGATGGTAGCAGCTTCTCTGCGGGAGATACCCTCTTTGCCAAAATCGCATTATTAGGCGAAAGTAAGTTACCATTCAGTACCCTAATCCTAAAGCTTGCTGTTAGGAGGGAATCTGCAGCTTGCAGTGAAAGCGCTTCCAGAGGGGAGTCTAACGAGGGCAAACATTTGATGGTAGTAGCTTCCCTGCAGGTTATACACTCTTTTCCGAAATCGCCTTATTAGCCGCAGTTAAGTTACAATTCAGTACCCTTTCCTAAAGCTTGCTATTAGGAGGGAATCTGCAGCTTGCAGTGAAAGCGCTTCCAGAGGGGAGTCTAATGAGGGCAAACATTTGATGGTAACAGCTTCCCTGCGGGAGATATTGTCTTTTCCAGAATCGCCTTATTAGGCGAAAGTAAGTTACAATTCAGTACCCTATCCTAAAGCTTGCTGTTAGGAGGGAATCTGCAGCTTGCAGTGAAAGCGCTTCCAGAGGGGAGTCTAATGAGGGCAAACATTTGATGGTAGCAGCTTCCCTGCGGGAGATATTCTCTTTGCCAAAATCGCCTTATTAGCCGCAGTTAAGTTACAATTCAGTACCCTATCCTAAAGCTTGCTGTTAGGAGGGAATCTGCAGCTTGCAGTGAAAGCGCTTCCAGAGGGGAGTCTAATGAGGGCAAACATTTGATGGTAGCAGCTTCCCTGCGGGAGATACTCTCTTTGCCAAAACCGCATTATTAGGCGAAAGTAAGTTACAATTCAGTACCCTATCCTAAAGCTTGCAGTTAGGAGGGAATCTGCAGCTTGCAGTGAAAGCGCTTCCAGAGGGGAGTCTAATGAGGGCAAACATTTGATGGTAGCAGCTTCCCTGCGGGAGATAGTCTCCTTGCCATAATCGCATTATTAGACGAAAGTAAGTTACAATTCAGAACACTTTCCTAAAGCTTGCTGTTAGGAGGGAATCTGCAGCTTGCAGTGAAAGCGCTTCCAGAGGGGAGTCTAATGAGGGCAAACATTTGATGGTAGCAGCTTCCCTGCAGGATATACTCTCTTTTCCGAAATCGCCTTATTAGCCGCAGTTAAGTTACAATTCAGTACCCTATCCTAAAGCTTGCTGTTAGGAGGGAATCTGCAGCTTGCAGTGAAAGCGCTTCCAGAGGGGAGTCTAATGAGGGCAAATATTTGACGGTAGCAGCTTCCCTGCGGGAGATACTCTCTTTGCCAAAATCGCATTATTAGGCGAAAGTAAGTTACAATTCAGTACCCTATCCTAAAGCTTGCTGTTAGGAGGGAATCTGCAGCTTGCAGTGAAAGCGCTTCCAGAGGGGAGTCTAATGAGGGCAAACATTTGATGGTAACAGCTTCCCTGCAGGAGATATTCTCTTTGCCAAGATCGCCTTATTAGGCGCAGTTAAGATACAATTCAGAACACTATCCTAAAGCTTGCTGTTAGGAGGGAATCTGCAGCTTGCAGTGAAAGCGCTTCCAGAGGGGAGTCTAATGAGGGCAAACATTTGATGGTAGCAGCTTCCCTGCGGGAGATTTTCTCATTGCCAAAATCGCCTTATTAGCCGCAGTTAAATTACAATTCAGTACCCTATCCTAAAGCTTGCTGTTAGGAGGGAATCTGCAGCTTGCAGTGAAAGCGCTTCCAGAGGGGAGTCTAATGAGGGCAAACATTTGATGGTAGCAGCTTCCCTGCGGGAGATATTCTCTTTGCCAAGATCGCCTTATTAGCCGCAGTTAAGTTACAATTCAGTACCCTATCCTAAAGCTTGCTGTTAGGAGGGAATCTGCAGCTTGCAGTGAAAGTGCTTCCAGAGGGGAGTCTAATGAGGGCAAACATTTGATGGTAGCAGCTTCCCTGCGGGAGATACTCTCTTTGCCAAAATCGCATTATTAGGCGAAAGTAAGTTACAATTCAGTACCCTATCCTAAAGCTTGCTGTTAGGAGGGAATCTGCAGCTTGCAGTGAAAGCGCTTCCAGAGGGGAGTCTAATGAGGGCAAACATTTGATGGTAGCAGCTTCTCTGCGGGAGATACCCTCTTTGCCAAAATCGCATTATTAGGCGAAAGTAAGTTACCATTCAGTACCCTAATCCTAAAGCTTGCCGTTAGGAGGGAATCTGCAGCTTGCAGTGAAAGCGCTTCCAGAGGGGAGTCTAATGAGGGCAAACATTTGATGGTAACAGCTTCCCTGCGGGAGATATTGTCTTTTCCAAAATCGCCTTATTAGGCGAAAGTAAGTTACAATTCAGTACCCTATCCTAAAGCTTGCTGTTAGGAGGGAATCTGCAGCTTGCAGTGAAAGCGCTTCCAGAGGGGAGTCTAATGAGGGCAAACATTTGATGGTAGCAGCTTCCCTGCGGGAGATATTCTCTTTGCCAAAATCGCCTTATTAGCCGCAGTTAAGTTACAATTCAGTACCCTATCCTAAAGCTTGCTGTTAGGAGGGAATCTGCAGCTTGCAGTGAAAGCGCTTCCAGAGGGGAGTCTAATGAGGGCAAACATTTGATGGTAGCAGCTTCCCTGCGGGAGATACTCTCTTTGCCAAAACCGCATTATTAGGCGAAAGTAAGTTACAATTCAGTACCCTATCCTAAAGCTTGCAGTTAGGAGGGAATCTGCAGCTTGCAGTGAAAGCGCTTCCAGAGGGGAGTCTAATGAGGGCAAACATTTGATGGTAGCAGCTTCCCTGCAGGAGATAGTCTCCTTGCCATAATCGCATTATTAGACGAAAGTAAGTTACAATTCAGAACACTTTCCTAAAGCTTGCTGTTAGGAGGGAATCTGCAGCTTGCAGTGAAAGCGCTTCCAGAGGGGAGTCTAATGAGGGCAAACATTTGATGGTAACAGCTTCCCTGCGGGAGATACTCTCTTTGCCAAAATCGCATTATTAGGCGAACGTAAGTTTCAATTCAGTACCCTTTCCTAAAGCTTGCTGTTAGGAGGGAATCTGCAGCTTGCAGTGAAAGCACTTCCAGAGGGGAGTCTAATGAGGGCAAACATTTGATGGTAGCAGCTTCCCTGCGGGAGATACTCTCTTTGCCAAAATCGCATTAGTAGGCGAAAGTAAGTTACAATTCAGTACCCTATCCTAAAGCTTGCTGTTAGGAGGGAATCTGCAGCTTGCAGTGAAAGCGCTTCCAGAGGGGAGTCTAATGAGGGCAAACATTTGATGGTAGCAGCTTCCCTGCGGGAGATACTCTCTTTTCCAAAATCGCATTATTAGGCGAAAGTAAGTTACAATTCAGTACCCTATCCTAAAGCTTGCTGTTAGGAGGGAATCTGCAGCTTGCAGTGAAAGCGCTTCCAGAGGGGAGTCTAATGAGGGCAAACATTTGATGGTAGCAGCTTCCCTGCGGGAGATACTCTCTTTGCAAAAATCGCATTTTTAGGCGAAAGTAAGATACAATTCAGTAACCTATCCTAAAGCTTGCTGTTAGGAGGGAATCTGCAGCTTGCAGTGACAGAGCTTCCAGAGGGGAGTCTAACGAGGGCAAACATTTGATGGTAGCAGCTTCCCTGCAGGATATACTCTCTTTTCCGAAATCGCCTTATTATCCGCAGTTAAGTTACAATTCAGTACGCTATCCTAAAGCTTGCTGTTAGGAGGGAATCTGCAGCTTGCAGTGAAAGCGCTTCCAGAGGGGAGTCTAATGAGGGCAAACATTTGATGGTAGCAGCTTCCCTGCGGGAGATATTCTCTTTGCCAAAATCGCCTTATTAGCCGCAGTTAAGTTACAATTCAGTACCCTATCCTAAAGCTTGCTGTTAGGAGGGAATCTGCAGCTTGCAGTGAAAGCGCTTCCAGAGGGGAGTCTAATGAGGGCAAACATTTGATGGTAGCAGCTTCCCTGCGGGAGATACTCTCTTTGCCAAAACCGCATTATTAGGCGAAAGTAAGTTACAATTCAGTACACTATCCTAAAGCTTGCAGTTAGGAGGGAATCTGCAGCTTGCAGTGAAAGCGCTTCCAGAGGGGAGTCTAATGAGGGCAAACATTTGATGGTAGCAGCTTCCCTGCGGGAGATAGTCTCCTTGCCATAATCGCATTATTAGACGAAAGTAAGTTACAATTCAGAACACTTTCCTAAAGCTTGCTGTTAGGAGGGAATCTGCAGCTTGCAGTGAAAGCGCTTCCAGAGGGGAGTCTAATGAGGGCAAACATTTGATGGTAGCAGCTTCCCTGCAGGATATACTCTCTTTTCCGAAATCGCCTTATTAGCCGCAGTTAAGTTACAATTCAGTACCCTATCCTAAAGCTTGCTGTTAGGAGGGAATCTGCAGCTTGCAGTGAAAGCGCTTCCAGAGGGGAGTCTAATGAGGGCAAATATTTGACGGTAGCAGCTTCCCTGCGGGAGATACTCTCTTTGCCAAAATCGCATTATTAGGCGAAAGTAAGTTACAATTCAGTACCCTATCCTAAAGCTTGCTGTTAGGAGGGAATCTGCAGCTTGCAGTGAAAGCGCTTCCAGAGGGGAGTCTAATGAGGGCAAACATTTGATGGTAACAGCTTCCCTGCAGGAGATATTCTCTTTGCCAAGATCGCCTTATTAGGCGCAGTTAAGATACAATTCAGAACACTATCCTAAAGCTTGCTGTTAGGAGGGAATCTGCAGCTTGCAGTGAAAGCGCTTCCAGAGGGGAGTCTAATGAGGGCAAACATTTGATGGTAGCAGCTTCCCTGCGGGAGATTTTCTCATTGCCAAAATCGCCTTATTAGCCGCAGTTAAATTACAATTCAGTACCCTATCCTAAAGCTTGCTGTTAGGAGGGAATCTGCAGCTTGCAGTGAAAGCGCTTCCAGAGGGGAGTCTAATGAGGGCAAACATTTGATGGTAACAGCTTCCCTGCGGGAGATATTGTCTTTTCCAGAATCGCCTTATTAGGCGAAAGTAAGTTACAATTCAGTACCCTATCCTAAAGCTTGCTGTTAGGAGGGAATCTGCAGCTTGCAGTGAAAGCGCTTCCAGAGGGGAGTCTAATGAGGGCAAACATTTGATGGTAGCAGCTTCCCTGCGGGAGATACTCTCCTTGCCATAATCGCATTATTAGGCGAAAGTAAGTTACAATTCAGTACCCTATCCTAAAGATTGCTGTTAGGAGGGAATCTGCAGCTTGCAGTGAAAGCGCTTCCAGAGGGGAGTCTAATGAGGGCAAACATTTGATGGTAGCAGCTTCTCTGCGGGAGATACCCTCTTTGCCAAAATCGCATTATTAGGCGAAAGTAAGTTACCATTCAGTACCCTAATCCTAAAGCTTGCTGTTAGGAGGGAATCTGCAGCTTGCAGTGAAAGCGCTTCCAGAGGGGAGTCTAACGAGGGCAAACATTTGATGGTAGTAGCTTCCCTGCAGGTTATACACTCTTTTCCGAAATCGCCTTATTAGCCGCAGTTAAGTTACAATTCAGTACCCTTTCCTAAAGCTTGCTATTAGGAGGGAATCTGCAGCTTGCAGTGAAAGCGCTTCCAGAGGGGAGTCTAATGAGGGCAAACATTTGATGGTAACAGCTTCCCTGCGGGAGATATTGTCTTTTCCAGAATCGCCTTATTAGGCGAAAGTAAGTTACAATTCAGTACCCTATCCTAAAGCTTGCTGTTAGGAGGGAATCTGCAGCTTGCAGTGAAAGCGCTTCCAGAGGGGAGTCTAATGAGGGCAAACATTTGATGGTAGCAGCTTCCCTGCGGGAGATATTCTCTTTGCCAAAATCGCCTTATTAGCCGCAGTTAAGTTACAATTCAGTACCCTATCCTAAAGCTTGCTGTTAGGAGGGAATCTGCAGCTTGCAGTGAAAGCGCTTCCAGAGGGGAGTCTAATGAGGGCAAACATTTGATGGTAGCAGCTTCCCTGCGGGAGATACTCTCTTTGCCAAAACCGCATTATTAGGCGAAAGTAAGTTACAATTCAGTACCCTATCCTAAAGCTTGCAGTTAGGAGGGAATCTGCAGCTTGCAGTGAAAGCGCTTCCAGAGGGGAGTCTAATGAGGGCAAACATTTGATGGTAGCAGCTTCCCTGCGGGAGATAGTCTCCTTGCCATAATCGCATTATTAGACGAAAGTAAGTTACAATTCAGAACACTTTCCTAAAGCTTGCTGTTAGGAGGGAATCTGCAGCTTGCAGTGAAAGCGCTTCCAGAGGGGAGTCTAATGAGGGCAAACATTTGATGGTAGCAGCTTCCCTGCAGGATATACTCTCTTTTCCGAAATCGCCTTATTAGCCGCAGTTAAGTTACAATTCAGTACCCTATCCTAAAGCTTGCTGTTAGGAGGGAATCTGCAGCTTGCAGTGAAAGCGCTTCCAGAGGGGAGTCTAATGAGGGCAAATATTTGACGGTAGCAGCTTCCCTGCGGGAGATACTCTCTTTGCCAAAATCGCATTATTAGGCGAAAGTAAGTTACAATTCAGTACCCTATCCTAAAGCTTGCTGTTAGGAGGGAATCTGCAGCTTGCAGTGAAAGCGCTTCCAGAGGGGAGTCTAATGAGGGCAAACATTTGATGGTAACAGCTTCCCTGCAGGAGATATTCTCTTTGCCAAGATCGCCTTATTAGGCGCAGTTAAGATACAATTCAGAACAATATCCTAAAGCTTGCTGTTAGGAGGGAATCTGCAGCTTGCAGTGAAAGCGCTTCCAGAGGGGAGTCTAATGAGGGCAAACATTTGATGGTAGCAGCTTCCCTGCGGGAGATTTTCTCATTGCCAAAATCGCCTTATTAGCCGCAGTTAAATTACAATTCAGTACCCTATCCTAAAGCTTGCTGTTAGGAGGGAATCTGCAGCTTGCAGTGAAAGCGCTTCCAGAGGGGAGTCTAATGAGGGCAAACATTTGATGGTAGCAGCTTCCCTGCGGGAGATATTCTCTTTGCCAAGATCGCCTTATTAGCCGCAGTTAAGTTACAATTCAGTACCCTATCCTAAAGCTTGCTGTTAGGAGGGAATCTGCAGCTTGCAGTGAAAGTGCTTCCAGAGGGGAGTCTAATGAGGGCAAACATTTGATGGTAGCAGCTTCCCTGCGGGAGATACTCTCTTTGCCAAAATCGCATTATTAGGCGAAAGTAAGTTACAATTCAGTACCCTATCCTAAAGCTTGCTGTTAGGAGGGAATCTGCAGCTTGCAGTGAAAGCGCTTCCAGAGGGGAGTCTAATGAGGGCAAACATTTGATGGTAGCAGCTTCTCTGCGGGAGATACCCTCTTTGCCAAAATCGCATTATAAGGCGAAAGTAAGTTACCTTTCAGTACCCTAATCCTAAAGCTTGCTGTTAGGAGGGAATCTGCAGCTTGCAGTGAAAGCGCTTCCAGAGGGGAGTCTAATGAGGGCAAACATTTGATGGTAACAGCTTCCCTGCGGGAGATATTGTCTTTTCCAAAATCGCCTTATTAGGCGAAAGTAAGTTACAATTCAGTACCCTATCCTAAAGCTTGCTGTTAGGAGGGAATCTGCAGCTTGCAGTGAAAGCGCTTCCAGAGGGGAGTCTAATGAGGGCAAACATTTGATGGTAGCAGCTTCCCTGCGGGAGATATTCTCTTTGCCAAAATCGCCTTATTAGCCGCAGTTAAGTTACAATTCAGTACCCTATCCTAAAGCTTGCTGTTAGGAGGGAATCTGCAGCTTGCAGTGAAAGCGCTTCCAGAGGGGAGTCTAATGAGGGCAAACATTTGATGGTAGCAGCTTCCCTGCGGGAGATACTCTCTTTGCCAAAACCGCATTATTAGGCGAAAGTAAGTTACAATTCAGTACCCTATCCTAAAGCTTGCAGTTAGGAGGGAATCTGCAGCTTGCAGTGAAAGCGCTTCCAGAGGGGAGTCTAATGAGGGCAAACATTTGATGGTAGCAGCTTCCCTGCAGGAGATAGTCTCCTTGCCATAATCGCATTATTAGACGAAAGTAAGTTACAATTCAGAACACTTTCCTAAAGCTTGCTGTTAGGAGGGAATCTGCAGCTTGCAGTGAAAGCGCTTCCAGAGGGGAGTCTAATGAGGGCAAACATTTGATGGTAACAGCTTCCCTGCGGGAGATACTCTCTTTGCCAAAATCGCATTATTAGGCGAACGTAAGTTTCAATTCAGTACCCTTTCCTAAAGCTTGCTGTTAGGAGGGAATCTGCAGCTTGCACTGAAAGCACTTCCAGAGGGGAGTCTAATGAGGGCAAACATTTGATGGTAGCAGCTTCCCTGCGGGAGATACTCTCTTTGCCAAAATCGCATTAGTAGGCGAAAGTAAGTTACAATTCAGTACCCTATCCTAAAGCTTGCTGTTAGGAGGGAATCTGCAGCTTGCAGTGAAAGCGCTTCCAGAGGGGAGTCTAATGAGGGCAAATATTTGACGGTAGCAGCTTCCCTGCGGGAGATACTCTCTTTTCCAAAATCGCATTATTAGGCGAAAGTAAGTTACAATTCAGTACCCTATCCTAAAGCTTGCTGTTAGGAGGGAATCTGCAGCTTGCAGTGAAAGCGCTTCCAGAGGGGAGTCTAATGAGGGCAAACATTTGATGGTAGCAGCTTCCCTGCGGGAGATACTCTCTTTGCAAAAATCGCATTTTTAGGCGAAAGTAAGATACAATTCAGTAACCTATCCTAAAGCTTGCTGTTAGGAGGGAATCTGCAGCTTGCAGTGACAGAGCTTCCAGAGGGGAGTCTAACGAGGGCAAACATTTGATGGTAGCAGCTTCCCTGCAGGATATACTCTCTTTTCCGAAATCGCCTTATTATCCGCAGTTAAGTTACAATTCAGTACGCTATCCTAAAGCTTGCTGTTAGGAGGGAATCTGCAGCTTGCAGTGAAAGCGCTTCCAGAGGGGAGTCTAATGAGGGCAAACATTTGATGGTAGCAGCTTCCCTGCGGGAGATATTCTCTTTGCCAAAATCGCCTTATTAGCCGCAGTTAAGTTACAATTCAGTACCCTATCCTAAAGCTTGCTGTTAGGAGGGAATCTGCAGCTTGCAGTGAAAGCGCTTCCAGAGGGGAGTCTAATGAGGGCAAACATTTGATGGTAGCAGCTTCCCTGCGGGAGATACTCTCTTTGCCAAAACCGCATTATTAGGCGAAAGTAAGTTACAATTCAGTACACTATCCTAAAGCTTGCAGTTAGGAGGGAATCTGCAGCTTGCAGTGAAAGCGCTTCCAGAGGGGAGTCTAATGAGGGCAAACATTTGATGGTAGCAGCTTCCCTGCGGGAGATAGTCTCCTTGCCATAATCGCATTATTAGACGAAAGTAAGTTACAATTCAGAACACTTTCCTAAAGCTTGCTGTTAGGAGGGAATCTGCAGCTTGCAGTGAAAGCGCTTCCAGAGGGGAGTCTAATGAGGGCAAACATTTGATGGTAGCAGCTTCCCTGCAGGATATACTCTCTTTTCCGAAATCGCCTTATTAGCCGCAGTTAAGTTACAATTCAGTACCCTATCCTAAAGCTTGCTGTTAGGAGGGAATCTGCAGCTTGCAGTGAAAGCGCTTCCAGAGGGGAGTCTAATGAGGGCAAATATTTGACGGTAGCAGCTTCCCTGCGGGAGATACTCTCTTTGCCAAAATCGCATTATTAGGCGAAAGTAAGTTACAATTCAGTACCCTATCCTAAAGCTTGCTGTTAGGAGGGAATCTGCAGCTTGCAGTGAAAGCGCTTCCAGAGGGGAGTCTAATGAGGGCAAACATTTGATGGTAACAGCTTCCCTGCAGGAGATATTCTCTTTGCCAAGATCGCCTTATTAGGCGCAGTTAAGATACAATTCAGAACACTATCCTAAAGCTTGCTGTTAGGAGGGAATCTGCAGCTTGCAGTGAAAGCGCTTCCAGAGGGGAGTCTAATGAGGGCAAACATTTGATGGTAGCAGCTTCCCTGCGGGAGATTTTCTCATTGCCAAAATCGCCTTATTAGCCGCAGTTAAATTACAATTCAGTACCCTATCCTAAAGCTTGCTGTTAGGAGGGAATCTGCAGCTTGCAGTGAAAGCGCTTCCAGAGGGGAGTCTAATGAGGGCAAACATTTGATGGTAGCAGCTTCCCTGCGGGAGATATTCTCTTTGCCAAGATCGCCTTATTAGCCGCAGTTAAGTTACAATTCAGTACCCTATCCTAAAGCTTGCTGTTAGGAGGGAATCTGCAGCTTGCAGTGAAAGTGCTTCCAGAGGGGAGTCTAATGAGGGCAAACATTTGATGGTAACAGCTTCCCTGCGGGAGATATTGTCTTTTCCAGAATCGCCTTATTAGGCGAAAGTAAGTTACAATTCAGTACCCTATCCTAAAGCTTGCTGTTAGGAGGGAATCTGCAGCTTGCAGTGAAAGCGCTTCCAGAGGGGAGTCTAATGAGGGCAAACATTTGATGGTAGCAGCTTCCCTGCGGGAGATATTCTCTTTGCCAAAATCGCCTTATTAGCCGCAGTTAAGTTACAATTCAGTACCCTATCCTAAAGCTTGCTGTTAGGAGGGAATCTGCAGCTTGCAGTGAAAGCGCTTCCAGAGGGGAGTCTAATGAGGGCAAACATTTGATGGTAACAGCTTCCCTGCGGGAGATATTGTCTTTTCCAAAATCGCCTTATTAGGCGAAAGTAAGTTACAATTCAGTACCCTATCCTAAAGCTTGCTGTTAGGAGGGAATCTGCAGCTTGCAGTGAAAGCGCTTCCAGAGGGGAGTCTAATGAGGGCAAACATTTGATGGTAGCAGCTTCCCTGCGGGAGATATTCTCTTTGCCAAAATCGCCTTATTAGCCGCAGTTAAGTTACAATTCAGTACCCTATCCTAAAGCTTGCTGTTAGGAGGGAATCTGCAGCTTGCAGTGAAAGCGCTTCCAGAGGGGAGTCTAATGAGGGCAAACATTTGATGGTAGCAGCTTCCCTGCGGGAGATACTCTCTTTGCCAAAACCGCATTATTAGGCGAAAGTAAGTTACAATTCAGTACCCTATCCTAAAGCTTGCAGTTAGGAGGGAATCTGCAGCTTGCAGTGAAAGCGCTTCCAGAGGGGAGTCTAATGAGGGCAAACATTTGATGGTAGCAGCTTCCCTGCAGGAGATAGTCTCCTTGCCATAATCGCATTATTAGACGAAAGTAAGTTACAATTCAGAACACTTTCCTAAAGCTTGCTGTTAGGAGGGAATCTGCAGCTTGCAGTGAAAGCGCTTCCAGAGGGGAGTCTAATGAGGGCAAACATTTGATGGTAACAGCTTCCCTGCGGGAGATACTCTCTTTGCCAAAATCGCATTATTAGGCGAACGTAAGTTACAATTCAGTACCCTTTCCTAAAGCTTGCTGTTAGGAGGGAATCTGCAGCTTGCAGTGAAAGCACTTCCAGAGGGGAGTCTAATGAGGGCAAACATTTGATGGTAGCAGCTTCCCTGCGGGAGATACTCTCTTTGCCAAAATCGCATTAGTAGGCGAAAGTAAGTTACAATTCAGTACCCTATCCTAAAGCTTGCTGTTAGGAGGGAATCTGCAGCTTGCAGTGAAAGCGCTTCCAGAGGGGAGTCTAATGAGGGCAAATATTTGACGGTAGCAGCTTCCCTGCGGGAGATACACTCTTTTCCAAAATCGCATTATTAGGCGAAAGTAAGTTACAATTCAGTACCCTATCCTAAAGCTTGCTGTTAGGAGGGAATCTGCAGCTTGCAGTGAAAGCGCTTCCAGAGGGGAGTCTAATGAGGGCAAACATTTGATGGTAGCAGCTTCCCTGCGGGAGATACTCTCTTTGCAAAAATCGCATTTTTAGGCGAAAGTAAGATACAATTCAGTAACCTATCCTAAAGCTTGCTGTTAGGAGGGAATCTGCAGCTTGCAGTGACAGAGCTTCCAGAGGGGAGTCTAACGAGGGCAAACATTTGATGGTAGCAGCTTCCCTGCAGGATATACTCTCTTTTCCGAAATCGCCTTATTATCCGCAGTTAAGTTACAATTCAGTACGCTATCCTAAAGCTTGCTGTTAGGAGGGAATCTGCAGCTTGCAGTGAAAGCGCTTCCAGAGGGGAGTCTAATGAGGGCAAACATTTGATGGTAGCAGCTTCCCTGCGGGAGATATTCTCTTTGCCAAAATCGCCTTATTAGCCGCAGTTAAGTTACAATTCAGTACCCTATCCTAAAGCTTGCTGTTAGGAGGGAATCTGCAGCTTGCAGTGAAAGCGCTTCCAGAGGGGAGTCTAATGAGGGCAAACATTTGATGGTAGCAGCTTCCCTGCGGGAGATACTCTCTTTGCCAAAACCGCATTATTAGGCGAAAGTAAGTTACAATTCAGTACACTATCCTAAAGCTTGCAGTTAGGAGGGAATCTGCAGCTTGCAGTGAAAGCGCTTCCAGAGGGGAGTCTAATGAGGGCAAACATTTGATGGTAGCAGCTTCCCTGCGGGAGATAGTCTCCTTGCCATAATCGCATTATTAGACGAAAGTAAGTTACAATTCAGAACACTTTCCTAAAGCTTGCTGTTAGGAGGGAATCTGCAGCTTGCAGTGAAAGCGCTTCCAGAGGGGAGTCTAATGAGGGCAAACATTTGATGGTAGCAGCTTCCCTGCAGGATATACTCTCTTTTCCGAAATCGCCTTATTAGCCGCAGTTAAGTTACAATTCAGTACCCTATCCTAAAGCTTGCTGTTAGGAGGGAATCTGCAGCTTGCAGTGAAAGCGCTTCCAGAGGGGAGTCTAATGAGGGCAAATATTTGACGGTAGCAGCTTCCCTGCGGGAGATACTCTCTTTGCCAAAATCGCATTATTAGGCGAAAGTAAGTTACAATTCAGTACCCTATCCTAAAGCTTGCTGTTAGGAGGGAATCTGCAGCTTGCAGTGAAAGCGCTTCCAGAGGGGAGTCTAATGAGGGCAAACATTTGATGGTAACAGCTTCCCTGCAGGAGATATTCTCTTTGCCAAGATCGCCTTATTAGGCGCAGTTAAGATACAATTCAGAACACTATCCTAAAGCTTGCTGTTAGGAGGGAATCTGCAGCTTGCAGTGAAAGCGCTTCCAGAGGGGAGTCTAATGAGGGCAAACATTTGATGGTAGCAGCTTCCCTGCGGGAGATTTTCTCATTGCCAAAATCGCCTTATTAGCCGCAGTTAAATTACAATTCAGTACCCTATCCTAAAGCTTGCTGTTAGGAGGGAATCTGCAGCTTGCAGTGAAAGCACTTCCAGAGGGGAGTCTAATGAGGGCAAACATTTGATGGTAGCAGCTTCCCTGCGGGAGATATTCTCTTTGCCAAGATCGCCTTATTAGCCGCAGTTAAGTTACAATTCAGTACCCTATCCTAAAGCTTGCTGTTAGGAGGGAATCTGCAGCTTGCAGTGAAAGTGCTTCCAGAGGGGAGTCTAATGAGGGCAAACATTTGATGGTAGCAGCTTCCCTGCGGGAGATACTCTCTTTGCCAAAATCGCATTATTAGGCGAAAGTAAGTTACAATTCAGTACCCTATCCTAAAGCTTGCTGTTAGGAGGGAATCTGCAGCTTGCAGTGAAAGCGCTTCCAGAGGGGAGTCTAATGAGGGCAAACATTTGATGGTAGCAGCTTCTCTGCGGGAGATACCCTCTTTGCCAAAATCGCATTATTAGGCGAAAGTAAGTTACCATTCAGTACCCTAATCCTAAAGCTTGCTGTTAGGAGGGAATCTGCAGCTTGCAGTGAAAGCGCTTCCAGAGGGGAGTCTAACGAGGGCAAACATTTGATGGTAGTAGCTTCCCTGCAGGTTATACACTCTTTTCCGAAATCGCCTTATTAGCCGCAGTTAAGTTACAATTCAGTACCCTTTCCTAAAGCTTGCTGTTAGGAGGGAATCTGCAGCTTGCAGTGAAAGCGCTTCCAGAGGGGAGTCTAATGAGGGCAAACATTTGATGGTAGCAGCTTCCCTGCGGGAGATATTCTCTTTGCCAAAATCGCCTTATTAGCCGCAGTTAAGTTACAATTCAGTACCCTATCCTAAAGCTTGCTGTTAGGAGGGAATCTGCAGCTTGCAGTGAAAGCGCTTCCAGAGGGGAGTCTAATGAGGGCAAACATTTGATGGTAGCAGCTTCCCTGCGGGAGATACTCTCTTTGCCAAAACCGCATTATTAGGCGAAAGTAAGATACAATTCAGTACCCTATCCTAAAGCTTGCAGTTAGGAGGGAATCTGCAGCTTGCAGTGAAAGCGCTTCCAGAGGGGAGTCTAATGAGGGCAAACATTTGATGGTAGCAGCTTCCCTGCAGGAGATAGTCTCCTTGCCATAATCGCATTATTAGACGAAAGTAAGTTACAATTCAGAACACTTTCCTAAAGCTTGCTGTTAGGAGGGAATCTGCAGCTTGCAGTGAAAGCGCTTCCAGAGGGGAGTCTAATGAGGGCAAACATTTGATGGTAACAGCTTCCCTGCGGGAGATACTCTTTGCCAAAATCGCATTATTAGGCGAACGTAAGTTACAATTCAGTACCCTATCCTAAAGCTTGCTGTTAGGAGGGAATCTGCAGCTTGCAGTGAAAGCACTTCCAGAGGGGAGTCTAATGAGGGCAAACATTTGATGGTAGCAGCTTCCCTGCGGGAGATACTCTCTTTGCCAAAATCGCATTAGTAGGCGAAAGTAAGTTACAATTCAGTACCCTATCCTAAAGCTTGCTGTTAGGAGGGAATCTGCAGCTTGCAGTGAAAGCGCTTCCAGAGGGGAGTCTAATGAGGGCAAATATTTGACGGTAGCAGCTTCCCTGCGGGAGATACTCTCTTTTCCAAAATCGCATTATTAGGCGAAAGTAAGTTACAATTCAGTACCCTATCCTAAAGCTTGCTGTTAGGAGGGAATCTGCAGCTTGCAGTGAAAGCGCTTCCAGAGGGGAGTCTAATGAGGGCAAACATTTGATGGTAGCAGCTTCCCTGCGGGAGATACTCTCTTTGCAAAAATCGCATTTTTAGGCGAAAGTAAGATACAATTCAGTAACCTTTCCTAAAGCTTGCTGTTAGGAGGGAATCTGCAGCTTGCAATGACAGAGCTTCCAGAGGGGAGTCTAACGAGGGCAAACATTTGATGGTAGCAGCTTCCCTGCAGGATATACTCTCTTTTCCGAAATCGCCTTATTATCCGCAGTTAAGTTACAATTCAGTACGCTATCCTAAAGCTTGCTGTTAGGAGGGAATCTGCAGCTTGCAGTGAAAGCGCTTCCAGAGGGGAGTCTAATGAGGGCAAACATTTGATGGTAGCAGCTTCCCTGCGGGAAATATACTCTCTTTTCCGGAATCGCCTTATTAGCCGCAGTTAAGTTACAATTCAGTACCCTATCCTAAAGCTTGCTGTTAGGAGGGAATCTGCAGCTTGCAGTGAAAGCGCTTCCAGAGGGGAGTCTAATGAGGGCAAATATTTGACGGTAGCAGCTTCCCTGCGGGAGATACTCTCTTTGACAAAATCGCATTATTAGGCGAAAGTAAGTTACAATTCAGTACCCTTTCCTAAAGCTTGCTGTTAGGAGGGAATCTGCAGCTTGCAGTGAAAGCGCTTCCAGAGGGGAGTCTAATGAGGGCAAACATTTGATGGTAGCAGCTTCCCTGCGGGAGATATTCTCATTGCCAAAATCGCCTTATTAGCCGCAGTTAAGTTACAATTCAGTACCCTATCCTAAAGCTTGCTGTTAGGAGGGAATCTGCAGCTTGCAGTGAAAGTGCTTCCAGAGGGGAGTCTAATGAGGGCAAACATTTGATGGTAGCAGCTTCCCTGCGGGAGATACTCTCTTTGCCAAAATCGCATTATTAGGCGAAAGTAAGTTACAATTCAGTACACTTTCCTAAAGCTTGCTGTTAGGAGGGAATCTGCAGCTTGCAGTGAAAGCGCTTCCAGAGGGGAGTCTAATGAGGGCAAACATTTGATGGTAGCAGCTTCCCTGCGGGAGATACTCTCTTTGCCATAATCGCATTATTAGGCGAAAGTAAGTTACAATTCAGTACCCTATCCTAAAGCTTGCTGTTAGGAGGGAATCTGCAGCTTGCAGTGAAAGCGCTTCCAGAGGGGAGTCTAATGAGGGCAAACATTTGATGGTAACAGCTTCCCTGCGGGAGATAGTCTCTTTGCCAAAATCGCATTATTAGGCGAAAGTAAGTTACAATTCAGTACCCTATCCTAAAGCTTGCTGTTAGGAGGGAATCTGCAGCTTGCAGTGAAAGCACTTCCAGAGGGGAGTCTAATGAGGGCAAACATTTGATGGTAGCAGCTTCTCTGCGGGAGATACCCTCTTTGCCAAAATCGCATTATTAGGCGAAAGTAAGTTACCATTCAGTACCCTATCCTAAAGCTTGCTGTTAGGAGGGAATCTGCAGCTTGCAGTGAAAGCGCTTCCAGAGGGGAGTCTAACGAGGGCAAACATTTGATGGTAGCAGCTTCCCTGCGGGAGATACTCTCTTTTCCGAAATCGCCTTATTAGCCGCAGTTAAGTTACAATTCAGTACCCTATCTTAAAGCTTGCTGTTAGGAGGGAATCTGCAGCTTGCAGTGAAAGCGCTTCCAGAGGGGACTCTAATGAGGGCAAACATTTGATGGTAACAGCTTCCCTGCGGTAGATATTGTCTTTTCCAAAATCGCCTTATTAGGCGAAAGTAAGTTACAATTCAGTACCCTATCCTAAAGCTTGCTGTTAGGAGGGAATCTGCAGCTTGCAGTGAAAGCGCTTCCAGAGGGGAGTCTAATGAGGGCAAACATTTGATGGTAGCAGCTTCCCTGCGGGAGATATTCTCTTTGCCAAAATCGCCTTATTAGCCGCAGTTAAGTTACAATTCAGTACCCTTTCCTAAAGCTTGCTGTTAGGAGGGAATCTGCAGCTTGCAGTGAAAGCGCTTCCAGAGGGGAGTCTAATGAGGGCAAACATTTGATGGTAACAGCTTCTCTGCGGGAGATATTATCTTTGCCAAAATCGCATTATTAGACGCAGTTAAGATACAATTCAGTACAGTGTCCTACAGCTTGCTGTTAGGAGGGAATCTGCAGCTTGCAGTGAAAGCGCTTCCAGAGGGGAGTCTAATGAGGGCAAACATTTGATGGTAGCAGCTTCCCTGCGGGAAATATACTCTCATTTCCGGAATCGCCTTATTAGCCGCAGTTAAGTTACAATTCAGTACCCTATCCTAAAGATTGCTGTTAGGAGGGAATCTGCAGCTTGCAGTGAAAGCGCTTCCAGAGGGGAGTCTAATGAGGGCAAATATTTGACGGTAGCAGCTTCCCTGCGGGAGATACTCTCTTTGACAAAATCGCATTATTAGGCGAAAGTAAGTTACAATTCAGTACCCTATCCTAAAGCTTGCTGTTAGGAGGGAATCTGCAGCTTGCAGTGAAAGCGCTTCCAGAGGGGAGTCTAATGAGGGCAAACATTTGATGGTAACAGCTTCCCTGCAGGAGATATTCTCTTTGCCAAGATCGCCTTATTAGGCGAATGTAAGTTACAATTCAGTACCCTATCCTAAAGCTTGCTGTTAGGAGGGAATCTGCAGCTTGCAGTGAAAGCGCTTCCAGAGGGGAGTCTAATGAGGGCAAACATTTGATGGTAGCAGCTTCCCTGCGGGAGATATTCTCATTGCCAAAATCGCCTTATTAGCCGCAGTTAAGTTACAATTCAGTACCCTATCCTAAAGCTTGCTGTTAGGAGGGAATCTGCAGCTTGCAGTGAAAGCGCTTCCAGAGGGGAGTCTAATGAGGGCAAACATTTGATGGTAGCAGCTTCCCTGCGGGAGATACTCTCTTTGCCATAATCGCATTATTAGGCGAAAGTAAGTTACAATTCAGTACCCTATCCTAAAGCTTGCTGTTAGGAGGGAATCTGCAGCTTGCAGTGAAAGCGCTTCCAGAGGGGAGTCTAATGAGGGCAAACATTTGATGGTAGCAGCTTCCCTGCGGGAGATAGTCTCTTTGCCAAAATCGCATTATTAGGCGAAAGTAAGTTACAATTCAGTACCCTATCCTAAAGATTGCTGTTAGGAGGGAATCTGCAGCTTGCAGTGAAAGCACTTCCAGAGGGGAGTCTAATGAGGGCAAACATTTGATGGTAGCAGCTTCTCTGCGGGAGATACCCTCTTTGCCAAAATCGCATTATTAGGCGAAAGTAAGTTACCATTCAGTACCCTATCCTAAAGCTTGCTGTTAGGAGGGAATCTGCAGCTTGCAGTGAAAGCGCTTCCAGAGGGGAGTCTAACGAGGGCAAACATTTGATGGTAGCAGCTTCCCTGCGGGAGATACTCTCTTTTCCGAAATCGCCTTATTAGCCGCAGTTAAGTTACAATTCAGTACCCTATCTTAAAGCTTGCTGTTAGGAGGGAATCTGCAGCTTGCAGTGAAAGTGCTTCCAGAGGGGAGTCTAATGAGGGCAAACATTTGATGGTAGCAGCTTCTCTGAGGGAGATACCCTCTTTGCCAAAATCGCCTTATTAGGCGAAAGTAAGATACAATTCAGTACCCTATCCTAAAGCTTGCTGTTAGGAGGGAATCTGCAGCTTGCAGTGAAAGCGCTTCCAGAGGGGAGTCTAATGAGGGCAAACATTTGATGGTAGCAGCTTCCCTGCAGGAGATACTCTATTTGCCAAAATCGCATTATTAGGCGAAAGTAAGTTACAATTCAGTACCCTATCCTAAAGATTGCTGTTAGGAGGGAATCTGCAGCTTGCAGTGAAAGCACTTCCAGAGGGGAGTCTAATGAGGGCAAACATTTGATGGTAGCAGCTTCCCTGCGGGAGATACTCTCTTTGCCAAAACCGCATTATTAGGCGAAAGTAAGTTACAATTCAGTACCCTATCCTAAAGCTTGCTGTTAGGAGGGAATCTGCAGCTTGCAGTGAAAGCGCTTCCAGAGGGGAGTCTAATGAGGGCAAACATTTGATGGTAACAGCTTCCCTGCGGGAGATACTCTCTTTGCCAAAACCGCATTATTAGGCGAAAGTAAGTTACAATTCAGTACCCTATCCTAAAGCTTGCTGTTAGCAGGGAATCTGCAGCTTGCAGTGAAAGCGCTTCCAGAGGGGAGTCTAATGAGGGCAAATATTTGATGGTAGCAGCTTCCCTGCGGGAGATACTCTCTTTGCCAAAATCGCATTATTAGGCGAAAGTAAGTTACAATTCAGTACCCTATCCTAAAGCTTGCTGTTAGGAGGGAATCTGCAGCTTGCAGTGAAAGCACTTCCAGAGGGGAGTCTAATGAGGACAAACATTTGATGGTAGCAGCTTCCCTGCGGGAGATATTCTCTTTGCCAAAATCGCATTATTAGCCGCAGTGAAGTTACAATTCAGTACCCTATCCTAAAGCTTGCTGTTAGGAGGGAATCTGCAGCTTGCAGTGAAAGCGCTTCCAGAGGGGAGTCTAATGAGGGCAAACATTTGATGGTAGCAGCTTCCCTGCGGGAGATACTCTCTTTGCCAAAATCGCATTATTAGGCGAAAGTAAGTTACAATTCAGTACCCTATCCTAAAGCTTGCTGTTAGGAGGGAATCTGCAGCTTGCAGTGAAAGCGCTTCCAGAGGGGAGTCTAATGAGGGCAAACATTTGATGGTAGCAGCTTCCCTGCGGGAGATACTCTCTTTGCCAAATTCGCCTTATTAGCCGCAGTTAAGTTACAATTCAGAACCGTATCCTAAAGCTTGCTGTTAGGAGGGAATCTGCAGCTTGCAGTGAAAGCGCTTCCAGAGGGGAGTCTAATGAGGGCAAACATTTGATGGTAGCAGCTTCCCTGCGGGAGATACTCTCTTTGCCAAAATCGCATTATTTAGGCGAAAGTAAGTTACAATTCAGTACCCTATCCTAAAGCTTGCTGTTAGGAGGGAATCTGCAGCTTGCAGTGAAAGCGCTTCCAGAGGGGAGTCTATCGAGGGCAAACATTTTATGGTAGCAGCTTCCCTGCGGGAGATACTCTCTTTGCCAAAATCGCCTTATTAGCCGCAGTTAAGTTACAATTCAGTACCCTATCCTAAAGCTTGCTGTTAGGAGGGAATCTGCAGCTTGCAGTGAAAGCGCTTCCAGAGGGGAGTCTAATGAGGGCAAACATTTGATGGTAGCAGCTTCCCTGCGGGAGATACTCTCTTTGCCAAAATCGCATTATTAGGCGAAAGTAAGTTACAATTCAGTACACTATCCTAAAGCTTGCTGTTAGGAGGGAATCTGCAGCTTGCAGTGAAAGCGCTTCCAGAGGGGAGTCTAATGAGGGCAAACATTTGATGGTAGCAGCTTCCCTGCAGGATATACTCTCTTTGCCAAAATCGCATTATTAGGCGAAAGTAAGTTACAATTCAGTACCCTATCCTAAAGCTTGCTGTTAGGAGGGAATCTGCAGCTTGCAGTGAAAGCGCTTCCAGAGGGGAGTCTAATGAGGGCAAACATTTTATGGTAACAGCTTCCCTGCGGGATATACTCTCTTTGCCAAAATCGCATTATTAGGCGAAAGTAAGTTACAATTCAGTACCCTATCCTAAAGCTTGCTGTTAGGAGGGAATCTGCAGCTTGCAGTGAAAGCGCTTCCAGAGGGGAGTCTAATGAGGGCAAACATTTCATGGTAGCATCTTCCCTGCGGGAGATATTCTCTTTGCCAAAATCGCCTTATTAGCCGCAGTTAAGTTACAATTCAGTACCCTATCCTAAAGCTTGCTGTTAGGAGGGAATCTGCAGCTTGCAGTGAAAGCGCTTCCAGAATGGAGTCTAATGAGGGCAAACATTTGATGGTAGCAGCTTCCCTGCGGGAGATACTCTCTTTGCCATAATCGCATTATTAGGCGAAAGTAAGTTACAATTCAGTACCCTATCCTAAAGCTTGCTGTTAGGAGGGAATCTGCAGCTTGCAGTGAAAGCGCTTCCAGAGGGGAGTCTAATGAGGGCAAACATTTGATGGTAGCAGCTTCCCTGCGGGAGATACTCTCTTTGCCAAAATCGCATTATTAGGCGAAAGTAAGATACAATTCAGTACCCTATCCTAAAGCTTGCTGTTAGGAGGGAATCTGCAGCTTGCAGTGAAAGCGCTTCCAGAGGGGAGTCTAATGAGGGCAAATATTTGATGGTAGCATCTTCCCTGCGGGAGATATTCTCTTTGCCAAAATCGCCTTATTATTCGCAGTTAAGATACAATTCAGAACCCTTTCCTAAAGCTTGCTGTTAGGAGGGAATCTGCAGCTTGCAGTGAAAGCGCTTCCAGAGGGGAGTCTAATGAGGGCAAACATTTGATGGTAGCAGCTTCCCTGCGGGAGATACTCTCTTTGCCAAAATCGCATTATTTAGGCGAAAGTAAGTTACAATTCAGTACCCTATCCTAAAGCTTGCTGTTAGGAGGGAATCTGCAGCTTGCAGTGAAAGCGCTTCCAGAGGGGAGTCTATCGAGGGCAAACATTTTATGGTAGCAGCTTCCCTGCGGGAGATACTCTCTTTGCCAAAATCGCCTTATTAGCCGCAGTTAAGTTACAATTCAGTACCCTATCCTAAAGCTTGCTGTTAGGAGGGAATCTGCAGCTTGCAGTGAAAGCGCTTCCAGAGGGGAGTCTAATGAGGGCAAACATTTGATGGTAGCAGCTTCCCTGCGGGAGATACTCTCTTTGCCAAAATCGCATTATTAGGCGAAAGTAAGTTACAATTCAGTACACTATCCTAAAGCTTGCTGTTAGGAGGGAATCTGCAGCTTGCAGTGAAAGCGCTTCCAGAGGGGAGTCTAATGAGGGCAAACATTTGATGGTAGCAGCTTCCCTGCAGGATATACTCTCTTTGCCAAAATCGCATTATTAGGCGAAAGTAAGTTACAATTCAGTACCCTATCCTAAAGCTTGCTGTTAGGAGGGAATCTGCAGCTTGCAGTGAAAGCGCTTCCAGAGGGGAGTCTAATGAGGGCAAACATTTTATGGTAACAGCTTCCCTGCGGGATATACTCTCTTTGCCAAAATCGCATTATTAGGCGAAAGTAAGTTACAATTCAGTACCCTATCCTAAAGCTTGCTGTTAGGAGGGAATCTGCAGCTTGCAGTGAAAGCGCTTCCAGAGGGGAGTCTAATGAGGGCAAACATTTCATGGTAGCATCTTCCCTGCGGGAGATATTCTCTTTGCCAAAATCGCCTTATTAGCCGCAGTTAAGTTACAATTCAGTACCCTATCCTAAAGCTTGCTGTTAGGAGGGAATCTGCAGCTTGCAGTGAAAGCGCTTCCAGAATGGAGTCTAATGAGGGCAAACATTTGATGGTAGCAGCTTCCCTGCGGGAGATACTCTCTTTGCCATAATCGCATTATTAGGCGAAAGTAAGTTACAATTCAGTACCCTATCCTAAAGCTTGCTGTTAGGAGGGAATCTGCAGCTTGCAGTGAAAGCGCTTCCAGAGGGGAGTCTAATGAGGGCAAACATTTGATGGTAGCAGCTTCCCTGCGGGAGATACTCTCTTTGCCAAAATCGCATTATTAGGCGAAAGTAAGATACAATTCAGTACCCTATCCTAAAGCTTGCTGTTAGGAGGGAATCTGCAGCTTGCAGTGAAAGCGCTTCCAGAGGGGAGTCTAATGAGGGCAAATATTTGATGGTAGCATCTTCCCTGCGGGAGATATTCTCTTTGCCAAAATCGCCTTATTATTCGCAGTTAAGATACAATTCAGAACCCTTTCCTAAAGCTTGCTGTTAGGAGGGAATCTGCAGCTTGCAGTGAAAGCGCTTCCAGAGGGGAGTCTAATGAGGGCAAATATTTGATGGTAGCAGCTTCCCTGCGGGAGATACTCTCTTTGCCAAAATCGCATTATTAGGCGAAAGTAAGTTACAATTCAGTACCCTATCCTAAAGCTTGCTGTTAGGAGGGAATCTGCAGCTTGCAGTGAAAGCGCTTCCAGAGGGGAGTCTAATGAGGGCAAACATTTGATGGTAGCAGCTTCCCTGCGGGAGATAGTCTCTTTGCCATAATCGCATTATTAGGCGAAAGTAAGATACAATTCAGTACACTGTCCTAAAGCTTGCTGTTAGGAGGGAATCTGCAGCTTGCAGTGAAAGCGCTTCCAGAGGGGAGTCTAATGAGGGCAAACATTTGATGGTAGCAGCTTCCCTGCGGGAGATACTCTCTTTGCAAAAATCGCATTATTAGGCGAAAGTAAGTTACAATTCAGTACCCTATCCTAAAGCTTGCTGTTAGGAGGGAATCTGCAGCTTGCAGTGAAAGCGCTTCCAGAGGGGAGTCTAATGAGTGCAAACATTTGATGGTAGCAGCTTCCCTGCGGGAGATACTCTCTTTGCCAAAATCGCATTATTAGGCGAAAGTAAGTTACAATTCAGTACCCTATCCTAAAGCTTGCTGTTAGGAGGGAATCTGCAGCTTGCAGTGAAAGCGCTTCCAGAGGGGAGTCTAATGAGGGCAAACATTTGATGGTAGCAGCTTCCCTGTGGGAGATACTCTCTTTGCCAAAATCGCATTATTAGCCGCATTTAAGTTACAATTCAGTACCCTATCCTAAAGCTTGCTGTAAGGAGGGAATCTGCAGCTTGCAGTGAAAGCGCTTCCAGAGGGGAGTCTAACGAGGGCAAACATTTGATGGTAGCAGCTTCCCTGCAGGATATACTCTCTTTTCGGAAATCGCCTTATTAGCCGCAGTTAAGTTACAATTCAGTATCCTATCCTAAAGCTTGCTGTTAGGAAGGAATCTGCAGCTTGCAGTGAAAGCGCTTCCAGAGGGGAGTCTAACGAGGGCAAACATTTGATGGTAGCAGCTTCCCTGCGGGAAATACACTCTTTTCCAAAATCGCCTCATTAGCCGCAGTTAAGTTACAATTCAGTACCCTATCCTAAAGCTTGCTGTTAGGAGGGAATCTGCAGCTTGCAGTGAAAGCGCTTCCAGAGGGGAGTCTAATGAGGGCAAACATTTGATGGTAGCATCTTCCCTCCGGGAGATATTCTCTTTGCCAAAATCGCCTTATTATCCGCAGTTAAGTTACAATTCAGTACCCTATCCTAAAGCTTGCTGTTAGGAGGGAATCTGCAGCTTGCAGTGAAAGCGCTTCCAGAGGGGAGTCTAATGAGGGCAAACATTTGATGGTAGCAGCTTCCCTGCGGGAGATACTCTCTTTGCCAAAATCGCATTATTAGACGAAAGTAAGATACAATTCAGAACGCTTTCCTAAAGCTTGCTGTTAGGAGGGAATCTGCAGCTTGCAGTGAAAGCGCTTCCAGAGGGGAGTCTAATGAGGGCAAACATTTGATGGTAACAGCTTCCCTGCGGGAGATACTCTCTTTGCCAAAATCGCATTATTAGGCGAAAGTAAGTTACAATTCAGTACCCTATCCTAAAGCTTGCTGTTAGGAGGGAATCTGCAGCTTGCAGTGAAAGCGCTTCCAGAGGGGAGTCTAACGAGGGCAAACATTTGATGGTAGCAGCTTCCCTGCAGGTTATACTCTCTTTTCCGAAATCGCCTTATTAGCCGCAGTTAAGTTACAATTCAGTACCCTTTCCTAAAGCTTGCTGTTAGGAGGGAATCTGCAGCTTGCAGTGAAAGCGCTTCCAGAGGGGAGTCTAATGAGGGCAAACATTTGATGGTAGCAGCTTCCCTGCGGGAGATATTCTCTTTGCCAAAATCGCCTTATTAGCCGCAGTTAAGTTACAATTCAGTACCCTATCCTAAAGCTTGCTGTTAGGAGGGAATCTGCAGCTTGCAGTGAAAGCGCTTCCAGAGGGGAGTCTAATGAGGGCAAACATTTGATGGTACCAGCTTCCCTGCGGGAGATATTCTCATTGCCAAAATCGCATTATTAGCCGCAGTTAAGTTACAATTCAGTACCCTATCCTAAAGCTTGCTGTTAGGAGGGAATCTGCAGCTTGCAGTGAAAGCGCTTCCAGAGGGGAGTCTAATGAGGGCAAACATTTGATGGTAGCAGCTTCCCTGCGGGAGATACTCTCTTTGCCAAAACCGCATTATTAGGCGAAAGTAAGTTACAATTCAGTACCCTATCCTAAAGCTTGCAGTTAGGAGGGAATCTGCAGCTTGCAGTGAAAGCGCTTCCAGAGGGGAGTCTAATGAGGGCAAACATTTGATGGTAGCAGCTTCCCTGCGGGAGATAGTCTCCTTGCCATAATCGCATTATTAGACGAAAGTAAGTTACAATTCAGAACACTTTCCTAAAGCTTGCTTTTAGGAGGGAATCTGCAGCTTGCAGTGAAAGCGCTTCCAGAGGGGAGTCTAATGAGGGCAAACATTTGATGGTAACAGCTTCCCTGCGGGAGATACTCTCTTTGCCAAAATCGCATTATTAGGCGAACGTAAGTCACAATTCAGTACCCTATCCTAAAGCTTGCTGTTAGGAGGGAATCTGCAGCTTGCAGTGAAAGCACTTCCAGAGGGGAGTCTAATGAGGGCAAACATTTGATGGTAGCAGCTTCCCTGCGGGAGATACTCTCTTTGCCAAAATCGCATTATTAGGCGAAAGTAAGTTACAATTCAGTACCCTATCCTAAAGCTTGCTGTTAGGAGGGAATCTGCAGCTTGCAGTGAAAGCGCTTCCAGAGGGGAGTCTAATGAGGGCAAACATTTGATGGTAGCAGCTTCCCTGCGGGAGATACTCTCTTTGCAAAAATCGCATTTTTAGGCGAAAGTAAGATACAATTCAGTAACCTATCCTAAAGCTTGCTGTTAGGAGGGAATCTGCAGCTTGCAGTGACAGAGCTTCCAGAGGGGAGTCTAAGGAGGGCAAACATTTGATGGTAGCAGCTTCCCTGCAGGATATACTCTCTTTTCCGAAATCGCCTTATTATCCGCAGTTAAGTTACAATTCAGTACGCTATCCTAAAGCTTGCTGTTAGGAGGGAATCTGCAGCTTGCAGTGAAAGCGCTTCCAGAGGGGAGTCTAATGAGGGCAAACATTTGATGGTAGCAGCTTCCCTGCAGGATATACTCTCTTTTCCGGAATCGCCTTATTAGCCGCAGTTAAGTTACAATTCAGTACCCTATCCTAAAGCTTGCTGTTAGGAGGGAATCTGCAGCTTGCAGTGAAAGCGCTTCCAGAGGGGAGTCTAATGAGGGCAAACATTTGATGGTAGCAGCTTCCCTGCGGGAGATATTCTCTTTGCCAAAATCGCCTTATTAGCCGCAGTTAAGATACAATTCAGAACACTATCCTAAAGCTTGCTGTTAGGAGGGAATCTGCAGCTTGCATTGAAAGCGCTTCCAGAGGGGAGTCTAATGAGGGCAAACATTTGATGGTAGCAGCTTCCCTGCGGGAGATATTCTCATTGCCAAAATCGCATTATTAGCCGCAGTTAAATTACAATTCAGTACCCTATCCTAAAGCTTGCTGTTAGGAGGGAATCTGCAGCTTGCAGTGAAAGCGCTTCCAGAGGGGAGTCTAATGAGGGCAAACATTTGATGGTAGCAGCTTCCCTGCGGGAGATACTCTCCTTGCCATAATCGCATTATTAGGCGAAAGTAAGTTACAATTCAGTACCCTATCCTAAAGCTTGCTGTTAGGAGGGAATCTGCAGCTTGCAGTGAAAGCGCTTCCAGAGGGGAGTCTAATGAGGGCAAACATTTGATGGTAACAGCTTCCCTGCGGGAGATAGTCTCTTTGCCAAAATCGCATTAATAGGCGAAAGTAAGTTACAATTCAGTACCCTATCCTAAAGATTGCTGTTAGGAGGGAATCTGCAGCTTGCAGTGAAAGCACTTCCAGAGGGGAGTCTAATGAGGGCAAACATTTGATGGTAGCAGCTTCTCTGCGGGAGATACCCTCTTTGCCAAAATCGCATTATTAGGCGAAAGTAAGTTACAATTCAGTACCCTATCCTAAAGCTTGCTGTTAGGAGGGAATCTGCAGCTTGCAGTGAAAGCGCTTCCAGAGGGGAGTCTAACGAGGGCAAACATTTGATGGTAGCAGCTTCCCTGCGGGAGATACTCTCTTTTCCGAAATCGCCTTATTAGCCGCAGTTAAGTTACAATTCAGTACCCTATCCTAAAGCTTGCTGTTAGGAGGGAATCTGCAGCTTGCAGTGAAAGCGCTTCCAGAGGGGACTCTAATGAGGGCAAACATTTGATGGTAACAGCTTCCCTGCGGTAGATATTGTCTTTTACAAAATCGCCTTATTAGGCGAAAGTAAGTTACAATTCAGTACCCTATCCTAAAGCTTGCTGTTAGGAGGGAATCTGCAGCTTGCAGTGAAAGCACTTCCAGAGGGGAGTCTAATGAGGGCAAACATTTGATGGTAGCAGCTTCCCTGCGGGAGATACTCTCTTTGCCAAAACCGCATTATTAGGCGAAAGTAAGTTACAATTCAGTACCCTATCCTAAAGCTTGCTGTTAGGAGGGAATCTGCAGCTTGCAGTGAAAGCGCTTCCAGAGGGGAGTCTAATGAGGGCAAACATTTGATGGTAGCAGCTTCCCTGCGGGAGATACTCTTTTTGCCAAAACCGCATTATTAGGCGAAAGTAAGTTACAATTCAGTACCCTATCCTAAAGCTTGCTGTTAGGAGGGAATCTGCAGCTTGCAGTGAAAGCGCTTCCAGAGGGGAGTCTAATGAGGGCAAACATTTGATGGTAGCAGCTTCCCTGCGGGAGATACTCTCTTTGTCACAATCGCATTATTAGGCGAAAGTAAGTTACAATTCAGTACCCTATCCTAAAGCTTGCTGTTAGGAGGGAATCTGCAGCTTGCAGTGAAAGCGCTTGCAGAGGGGAGTCTAATGAGGGCAAACATTTGATGGTAGCATCTTCCCTGCGGGAGATATTCTCTTTGCCAAAACCGCTTTATTAGGCGAAAGTAAGTTACAATTCAGTACCCTATCCTAAAGCTTGCTGTTAGGAGGGAATCTGCAGCTTGCAGTGAAAGCGCTTCCAGAGGGGAGTCTAATGAGGGCAAATATTTGATGGTAGCAGCTTCCCTGCGGGAGATACTCTCTTTGCCAAAATCGCATTATTAGGCGAAAGTAAGTTACAATTCAGTACCCTATCCTAAAGCTTGCTGTTAGGAGGGAATCTGCAGCTTGCAGTGAAAGCGCTTCCAGAGGGGAGTCTAATGAGGGCAAACATTTGATGGTAGCAGCTTCCCTGCGGGAGATACTCTCTTTGCCAAAATCGCATTATTAGGCGAAAGTAAGTTACAATTCAGTACCCTATCCTAAAGCTTGCTGTTAGGAGGGAATCTGCAGCTTGCAGTGAAAGCGCTTCCAGAGGGGAGTCTAATGAGGGCAAACATTTGATGGTAGCAGCTTCCCTGCGGGAGATACTCTCTTTGCAAAAATCGCCTTATTAGGCGAAAGTAAGATACAATTCAGTACCCTATCCTAAAGCTTGCTGTTAGGAGGGAATCTGCAGCTTGTAGTGAAAGCGCTTCCAGAGGGGAGTCTAATGAGGGCAAACATTTGATGGTAACAGCTTCCCTGCGGGAGATATTCTCTTTGCCAAAATCGCCTTATTAGACGCAGTTAAGTTAGAATTCAGTACAGTGTCCTACATCTTGCTGTTAGGAGGGAATCTGCAGCTTGCAGTGAAAGCGCTTCCAGAGGGGAGTCTAATGAGGGCAAACATTTGATGGTAGCAGCTTCCCTGCGGGAGATACTCTCTTTGCCAAAATCGCATTATTAGGCGAAAGTAAGTTACAATTCAGTACCCTATCCTAAAGCTTGCTGTTAGGAGGGAATCTGCAGCTTGCAGTGAAAGTGCTTCCAGAGGGGAGTCTAATGAGGGCAAACATTTGATGGTAGCAGCTTCCCTGCGGGAGATACTCTCTTTGCCAAAATCGCATTATTAGGCGAAAGTAAGTTACAATTCAGTACCCTATCCTAAAGCTTGCTGTTAGGAGGGAATCTGCAGCTTGCAGTGAAAGCGCATCCAGAGGGGAGTCTAATGAGGGCAAACATTTGATGGTAGCAGCTTCCCTGCGGGAGATACTCTCTTTGCCATAATCGCCTTTTTAGCCGCAGTTAAGTTACAATTCAGTACCCTATCCTAAAGATTGCTGTTAGGAGGGAATCTGCAGCTTGCAGTTAAAGCGCTTCCAGAGGGGAGTCTAATGAGGGCAAACATGTGATGGTAGCAGCTTCCCTGCGGGAGATACTCTCTTTGCCAAAATCGCATTATTAGGCGAAAGTAAGTTACAATTCAGTACCCTATCCTAAAGCTTGCTGTTAGGAGGGAATCTGCAGCTTGCAGTGAAAGCGCTTCCAGAGGGGAGTCTAATGAGGGCAAACATTTGATGGTAGCAGCTTCCCTGCAGGATATACTCTCTTTTCCGAAATCGCCTTATTAGCCGCAGTTAAGTTACAATTCAGTACCCTATCCTAAAGCTTGCTGTTAGGAGGGAATCTGCAGCTTGCAGTGAAAGCGCTTTCAGAGGGGATTGTAATGAGGGCAAACATTTGATGGTAGCAGCTTCCCTGCGGGAGATACTCTCTTTGCCAAAATCGCATTATTAGGCGAAAGTAAGTTACAATTCAGTACCCTATCCTAAAGCTTGCTGTTAGGAGGGAATCTGCAGCTTGCAGTGAAAGCGCTTCCAGAGGGGAGTCTAATGAGGGCAAATATTTGATGGTAACAGCTTCCCTGCGGGAGATACTCTCTTTGCCAAAATCGCCTTATTAGCCGCAGTTAAGTTACAATTCAGTACCCTATCCTAAAGCTTGCTGTTAGGAGGGAATCTGCAGCTTGCAGTGAAAGCGCTTCCAGAGGGGAGTCTAATGAGGGCAAACATTTGATGGTAGCAACTTCCCTGCGGGAGATACTCTCTTTGACAAAATCGCATTATTAGGCGAAAGTAAGTTACAATTCAGTACCCTATCCTAAAGATTGCTGTTAGGAGGGAATCTGCAGCTTGCAGTGAAAGCATTTCCAGAGGGGAGTCTAATGAGGGCAAACATTTGATGGTAACAGCTTCCCTGCGGGAGATACTCTCATTGCCAAAATCGCATTATTAGGCGAAAGTAAGTTACAATTCAGTACCCTATCCTAAAGATTGCTGTTAGGAGGGAATCTGCAGCTTGCAGTGAAAGCACTTCCAGAGGGGAGTCTAATGAGGGCAAACATTTGATGGTAGCAGCTTACCTGCGGGAGATATTCTCTTTGCCAAAATCGCCTTTTTAGGAGCAGTTAAGTTACAATTCAGAACGCTATCCTAAAGCTTGCTGTTAGGAGGGAATCTGCAGCTTGCAGTGAAAGCGCTTCCAGAGGGGAGTCTAATGAGGGCAAACATTTGATGGTAGCAGCTTCCCTGCGGGAGATATTCTCATTGCCAAAATCGCCTTATTAGCCGCAGTTAAATTACAATTCAGTACCCTATCCTAAAGCTTGCTGTTAGGAGGGAATCTGCAGCTTGCAGTGAAAGCGCTTCCAGAGGGGAGTCTAATGAGGGCAAACATTTGATGGTAGCAGCTTCCCTGCGGGAGATATTCTTTTTGCCAAAATCGCCTTATTAGCCGCAGTTAAGTTTCAATTCAGTACCCTATCCTAAAGCTTGCTGTTAGGAGGGAATCTGCAGCTTGCAGTGAAAGTGCTTCCAGAGGGGAGTCTAATGAGGGCAAACATTTGATGGTAGCAGCTTCCCTGCGGGAGATACTCTCTTTGCCAAAATCGCATTATTAGGCGAAAGTAAGTTACAATTCAGTACCCTTTCCTAAAGCTTGCTGTTAGGAGGGAATCTGCAGCTTGCAGTGAAAGCGCTTCCAGAGGGGAGTCTAATGAGGGCAAACATTTGATGGTAGCAGCTTCCCTGCGGGAGATATTCTCTTTGCCAAAATCGCCTTATTAGCCGCAGTTAAGTTACAATTCAGTACCCTATCCTAAAGCTTGCTGTTAGGAGGGAATCTGCAGCTTGCAGTGAAAGCGCTTCCAGAGGGGAGTCTAATGAGGGCAAACATTTGATGGTAGCAGCTTCCCTGCGGGAGATATTCTCATTGCCAAAATCGCCTTATTAGGCGAAAGTAAGTTACAATTCAGTACCCTATCCTAAAGCTTGCTGTTAGGAGGGAATCTGCAGCTTGCAGTGAAAGCGCTTCCAGAGGGGAGTCTAATGAGGGCAAACATTTGATGGTAGCAGCTTCCCTGCGGGAGATAGTCTCATTGCCATAATCGCATTATTAGGCGAAAGTAAGTTACAATTCAGTACCCTATCCTAAAGCTTGCTGTTAGGAGGGAATCTGCAGCTTGCAGTGAAAGCGCTTCCAGAGGGGAGTCTAATGAGGGCAAACATTTGATGGTAGCAGCTTCCCTGCGGGAGATACTCTCTTTGCCAAAATCGCATTATTAGGCGAAAGTAAGTTACAATTCAGAACCCTTTCCTAAAGCTTGCTGTTAGGAGGGAATCTGCAGCTTGCAGTGAAAGCGCTTCCAGAGGGGAGTCTAATGAGGGCAAACATTTGATGGTACCAGCTTCCCTGCGGGAGATACTCTCTTTGCAAAAATCGCATTATTAGGCGAAAGTAAGTTACAATTCAGTACCCTATCCTAAAGCTTGCTGTTAGGTGGGAATCTGACGCTTGCAGTGAAAGCGCTTTCAGAGGGGATTGTAATGAGGGCAAACATTTGATGGTAACAGCTTCCCTGCGGGAGATATTCTCTTTGCCAAAATCGCCTTATTAGACGCAGTTAAGTTAGAATTCAGTACAGTGTCCTACAGCTTGCTGTTAGGAGGGAATCTGCAGCTTGCAGTGAAAGCGCTTCCAGAGGGGAGTCTAATGAGGGCAAACATTTGATGGTAGCAGCTTCCCTGCGGGAGATACTCTCTTTGCCAAAATCACATTATTAGGCGAAAGTAAGTTACAATTCAGTACCCTATCCTAAAGCTTGCTGTTAGGAGGGAATCTGCAGCTTGCAGTGAAAGTGCTTCCAGAGGGGAGTCTAATGAGGGCAAACATTTGATGGTAGTAGCTTCCCTGCGGGAGATACTCTCTTTGCCAAAATCGCATTATTAGGCGAAAGTAAGTTACAATTCAGTACCCTATCCTAAAGCTTGCTGTTAGGAGGGAATCTGCAGCTTGCAGTGAAAGCGCTTCCAGAGGGGAGTCTAATGAGGGCAAACATTTGATGGTAACAGCTTCCCTGCGGGAGATATTCTCTTTGCCAAAATCGCCTTATTATACGCAGTTAAGTTACAATTCAGTACAGTGTCCTACAGCTTGCTGTTAGGAGGGAATCTGCAGCTTGCAGTGAAAGCGCATCCAGAGGGGAGTCTAATGAGGGCAAACATTTGATGGTAGCAGCTTCCCTGCGGGAGATACTCTCTTTGCCAAAATTGCATTTTTAGGCGAAAGTAAGTCACAATTCAGTACCCTATCCTAAAGCTTGCTGTTAGGAGGGAATCTGCAGCTTGCAGTGAAAGCGCTTCCAGAGGGGAGTCTAATGAGGGCAAACATTTGATGGTAGCATCTTCCCTGCGGGAGATAATCTCATTGCAAAAATCGCCTTATTAGCCGCAGTTAAGTTACAATTCAGTACCCTATCCTAAAGCTTGCTGTTAGGAGGGAATCTGCAGCTTGCAGTGAAAGCACTTCCAGAGGGGAGTCTAATGAGGGCAAACATTTGATGGTAACAGCTTCCCTGCGGGAGATACTCTCTTTGCCAAAATCGCATTATTAGGCGAAAGTAAGTTACAATTCAGTACCCTATCCTAAAGCTTGCTGTTAGGAGGGAATCTGCAGCTTGCAGTGAAAGCATTTCCAGAGGGGAGTCTAATGAGGGCAAACATTTGATGGTAACAGCTTCCCTGCGGGAGATACTCTCATTGCCAAAATCGCATTATTAGGCGAAAGTAAGTTACAATTCAGTACCCTATCCTAAAGATTGCTGTTAGGAGGGAATCTGCAGCTTGCAGTGAAAGCACTTCCAGAGGGGAGTCTAATGAGGGCAAACATTTGATGGTAGCAGCTTACCTGCGGGAGATATTCTCTTTGCCAAAATCGCCTTTTTAGGAGCAGTTAAGTTACAATTCAGAACGCTATCCTAAAGCTTGCTGTTAGGAGGGAATCTGCAGCTTGCAGTGAAAGCGCTTCCAGAGGGGAGTCTAATGAGGGCAAACATTTGATGGTAGCAGCTTCCCTGTGGGAGATATTCTCATTGCCAAAATCGCCTTATTAGCCGCAGTTAAATTACAATTCAGTACCCTATCCTAAAGCTTGCTGTTAGGAGGGAATCTGCAGCTTGCAGTGAAAGCGCTTCCAGAGGGGAGTCTAATGAGGGCAAACATTTGATGGTAGCAGCTTCCCTGCGGGAGATATTCTTTTTGCCAAAATCGCCTTATTAGCCGCAGTTAAGTTTCAATTCAGTACCCTATCCTAAAGCTTGCTGTTAGGAGGGAATCTGCAGCTTGCAGTGAAAGTGCTTCCAGAGGGGAGTCTAATGAGGGCAAACATTTGATGGTAGCAGCTTCCCTGCGGGAGATACTCTCTTTGCCAAAATCGCATTATTAGGCGAAAGTAAGTTACAATTCAGTACCCTTTCCTAAAGCTTGCTGTTAGGAGGGAATCTGCAGCTTGCAGTGAAAGCGCTTCCAGAGGGGAGTCTAATGAGGGCAAACATTTGATGGTAGCAGCTTCCCTGCGGGAGATATTCTCTTTGCCAAAATCGCCTTATTAGCCGCAGTTAAGTTACAATTCAGTACCCTATCCTAAAGCTTGCTGTTAGGAGGGAATCTGCAGCTTGCAGTGAAAGCGCTTCCAGAGGGGAGTCTAATGAGGGCAAACATTTGATGGTAGCAGCTTCCCTGCGGGAGATATTCTCATTGCCAAAATCGCCTTATTAGGCGAAAGTAAGTTACAATTCAGTACCCTATCCTAAAGCTTGCTGTTAGGAGGGAATCTGCAGCTTGCAGTGAAAGCGCTTCCAGAGGGGAGTCTAATGAGGGCAAACATTTGATGGTAGCAGCTTCCCTGCGGGAGATAGTCTCATTGCCATAATCGCATTATTAGGCGAAAGTAAGTTACAATTCAGTACCCTATCCTAAAGCTTGCTGTTAGGAGGGAATCTGCAGCTTGCAGTGAAAGCGCTTCCAGAGGGGAGTCTAATGAGGGCAAACATTTGATGGTAGCAGCTTCCCTGCGGGAGATACTCTCTTTGCCAAAATCGCATTATTAGGCGAAAGTAAGTTACAATTCAGAACCCTTTCCTAAAGCTTGCTGTTAGGAGGGAATCTGCAGCTTGCAGTGAAAGCGCTTCCAGAGGGGAGTCTAATGAGGGCAAACATTTGATGGTAGCAGCTTCCCTGCGGGAGATACTCTCTTTGCAAAAATCGCATTATTAGGCGAAAGTAAGTTACAATTCAGTACCCTATCCTAAAGCTTGCTGTTAGGTGGGAATCTGACGCTTGCAGTGAAAGCGCTTTCAGAGGGGATTGTAATGAGGGCAAACATTTGATGGTAACAGCTTCCCTGCGGGAGATATTCTCTTTGCCAAAATCGCCTTATTAGACGCAGTTAAGTTAGAATTCAGTACAGTGTCCTACAGCTTGCTGTTAGGAGGGAATCTGCAGCTTGCAGTGAAAGCGCTTCCAGAGGGGAGTCTAATGAGGGCAAACATTTGATGGTAGCAGCTTCCCTGCGGGAGATACTCTCTTTGCCAAAATCGCATTATTAGGCGAAAGTAAGTTACAATTCAGTACCCTATCCTAAAGCTTGCTGTTAGGAGGGAATCTGCAGCTTGCAGTGAAAGTGCTTCCAGAGGGGAGTCTAATGAGGGCAAACATTTGATGGTAGTAGCTTCCCTGCGGGAGATACTCTCTTTGCCAAAATCGCATTATTAGGCGAAAGTAAGTTACAATTCAGTACCCTATCCTAAAGCTTGCTGTTAGGAGGGAATCTGCAGCTTGCAGTGAAAGCGCTTCCAGAGGGGAGTCTAATGAGGGCAAACATTTGATGGTAACAGCTTCCCTGCGGGAGATATTCTCTTTGCCAAAATCGCCTTATTATACGCAGTTAAGATACAATTCAGTACAGTGTCCTACAGCTTGCTGTTAGGAGGGAATCTGCAGCTTGCAGTGAAAGCGCATCCAGAGGGGAGTCTAATGAGGGCAAACATTTGATGGTAGCAGCTTCCCTGCGGGAGATACTCTCTTTGCCAAAATTGCATTTTTAGGCGAAAGTAAGTCACAATTCAGTACCCTATCCTAAAGCTTGCTGTTAGGAGGGAATCTGCAGCTTGCAGTGAAAGCGCTTCCAGAGGGGAGTCTAATGAGGGCAAACATTTGATGGTAGCATCTTCCCTGCGGGAGATAATCTCATTGCAAAAATCGCCTTATTAGCCGCAGTTAAGTTACAATTCAGTACCCTATCCTAAAGCTTGCTGTTAGGAGGGAATCTGCAGCTTGCAGTGAAAGCACTTCCAGAGGGGAGTCTAATGAGGGCAAACATTTGATGGTAACAGCTTCCCTGCGGGAGATACTCTCTTTGCCAAAATTGCATTATTAGGCGAAAGTAAGTTACAATTCAGTACCCTATCCTAAAGCTTGCTGTTAGGAGGGAATCTGCAGCTTGCAGTGAAAGCGCTTCCAGAGGGGAGTCTAATGAGGGCAAACATTTGATGGTAGCAGCTTCCCTGCGGGAGATACTCTATTTGCCAAAATCGCATTATTAGGCGAAAGTAAGATACAATTCAGTACACTATCCTAAAGCTCGCTCTTAGGAGGGAATCTGCAGCTTGCAGTGAAAGCGCTTCCAGAGGGGAGTCTAATGAGGGCAAACATTTGATGGTAGCAGCTTCCCTGGAGGATATACTCTCTTTTCCGAAATCGCCTTATTAGCCGCAGTTAAGATACAATTCAGTACCCTATACTAAAGCTTGCTGTTAGGAGGGAATCTGCAGCTTGCAGTGAAAGCGCTTCCAGAGGGGAGTCTAATGAGGGCAAACATTTGATGGTAGCAGCTTCCCTGCAGGATATACTCTCTTTGCCAAAATCGCATTATTAGGCGAAAGTAAGATACAATTCAGTACCCTATCCTAAAGCTTGCTGTTAGGAGGGAATCTGCAGCTTGCAGTGAAAGCGCTTCCAGAGGGGAGTCTAACGAGGGCAAACATTTGATGGTAGCAGCTTCCCTGCAGGATATACTCTCTTTTCCGGAATCGCCTTATTATCCGCAGTTAAGTTACAATTCAGTACCCTTTCCTAAAGCTTGCTGTTAGGAGGGAATCTGCAGCTTGCAGTGAAAGTGTTTCCAGAGGGGAGTCTAATGAGGGCAAACATTTGATGGTAACAGCTTCCCTGCGGGAGATATTCTCTTTGCCAAAATCGCCTTATTAGGCGAAAGTAAGTTACAATTCAGTACCCTATCCTAAAGCTTGCTGTTAGGAGGGAATCTGCAGCTTGCAGTGAAAGCGCTTCCAGAGGGGAGTCTAATGAGGGCAAACATTTGATGGTAGCAGCTTCCCTGCGGGAGATATTCTCATTGCCAAAATCGCATTATTAGCCGCAGTTAAATTACAATTCAGTACCCTATCCTAAAGCTTGCTGTTAGGAGGGAATATGCAGCTTGCAGTGAAAGCGCTTCCAGAGGGGAGTCTAATGAGGGCAAACATTTGATGGTAGCAGCTTCCCTGCGGGAGATACTCTCTTTGCCAAAATCGCATTATTAGGCGAAAGTAAGTTACAATTCAGTACCCTATCCTAAAGCTTGCTGTTAGGAGGGAATCTGCAGCTTGCAGTGAAAGCGCTTCCAGAGGGGAGTCTAATGAGGGCAAACATTTGATGGTAGCAGCTTCCCTGCGGGAGATACTCTCTTTGCCAAAATCGCATTATTAGGCGAAAGTAAGTTACAATTCAGTACAGTGTCCTACAGCTTGCTGTTAGGAGGGAATCTGCAGCTTGCAGTGAAAGCGCTTCCAGAGGGGAGTCTAATGAGGGCAAACATTTGATGGTAGCATCTTCCCTCCGGGAGATATTCTCTTTGCCAAAATCGCCTTATTAGCCGCAGTTAAGTTACAATTCAGTACCCTATCCTAAAGCTTGCTGTTAGGAGGGAATCTGCAGCTTGCAGTGAAAGCGCTTCCAGAGGGGAGTCTAATGAGGGCAAACATTTGATGGTAGCAGCTTCCCTGCGGGAGATACTCTCTTTGCCACAATCGCATTATTAGGCGAAAGTAAGTTACAATTCAGAACGCTTTCCTAAAGCTTGCTGTTAGGAGGGAATCTGCAGCTTGCAGTGAAAGCGCTTCCAGAGGGGAGTGTAATGAGGGCAAACATTTGATGGTAACAGCTTCCCTGCGGGAGATACTCTCTTTGCCAAAACCGCATTATTATGCGAAAGTAAGTTACAATTCAGTACCCTATCCTAAAGCTTGCTGTTAGGAGGGAATCTGCAGCTTGCAGTGAAAGCGCTTCCAGAGGGGAGTCTAATGAGGGCAAACATTTGATGGTAGCAGCTTCCCTGCGGGAGATACTCTCTTTGCCAAAATCGCATTATTATGCGAAAGTAAGTTACAATTCAGTACCCTATCCTAAAGCTTGCTGTTAGGAGGGAATCTGCAGCTTGCAGTGAAAGCGCTTCCAGAGGGGAGTCTAATGAGGGCAAACATTTGATGGTAGCAGCTTCCCTGCGGGAGATAGTCTCTTTGCCAAAATCGCATTATTAGGCGAAAGTAAGTTACAATTCAGTACACTGTCCTAAAGCTTGCTGTTAGGAGGGAATCTGCAGCTTGCAGTGAAAGCGCTTCCAGAGGGGAGTCTAATGAGGGCAAAGATTTGATGGTAGCAGCTTCCCTGCGGGAGATACTCTCTTTGCCGAAATCGCATTATTAGGCGAAAGTAAGTTACAATTCAGTACCCTATCCTAAAGCTTGCTGTTAGGAGGGAATCTGCAGCTTGCAGTGAAAGCGCTTGCAGAGGGGAGTCTAATGAGGGCAAACATTTGATGGTAGCAGCTTCCCTGTGGGAGATACTCTCTTTGCCAAAATCGCATTATTAGCCGCATTTAAGTAACAATTCAGTACCCTATCCTAAAGCTTGCTGTAAGGAGAGAATCTGCAGCTTACAGTGAAAGCGCTTCCAGAGTGGAGTCTAACGAGGGCAAACATTTGATGGTAGCAGCTTCCCTGCAGGATATACTCTCTTTTCGGAAATCGCCTTATTAGCCGCAGTTAAGTTACAATTCAGTATCCTATCCTAAAGCTTGCTGTTAGGAAGGAATCTGCAGCTTGCAGTGAAAGCGCTTCCAGAGGGGAGTCTAACGAGGGCAAACATTTGATGGTAGTAGCTTCCCTGCGGGAAATACACTCTTTTCCAAAATCGCCTTATTAGCCGCAGTTAAGTTACAATTCAGTACCCTATCCTAAAGCTTGCTGTTAGGAGGGAATCTGCAGCTTGCAGTGAAAGCGCTTCCAGAGGGGAGTCTAATGAGGGCAAACATTTGATGGTAGCAGCTTCCCTGCGGGAGATACTCTCTTTGCCAAAATCGCATTATTAGGCGAAAGTAAGTTTCAATTCAGTACAGTGTCCTACAGCTTGCTGTTAGGAGGGAATCTGCAGCTTGCAGTGAAAGCGCTTCCAGAGGGGAGTCTAATGAGGGCAAACATTTGATGGTAGCATCTTCCCTCCGGGAGATATTCTCTTTGCCAAAATCGCCTTATTATCCGCAGTTAAGTTACAATTCAGTACCCTATCCTAAAGCTTGCTGTTAGGAGGGAATCTGCAGCTTGCAGTGAAAGCGCTTCCAGAGGGGAGTCTAATGAGGGCAAACATTTGATGGTAGCAGCTTCCCTGCGGGAGATACTCTCTTTGCCACAATCGCATTATTAGACGAAAGTAAGTTACAATTCAGAACGCTTTCCTAAAGCTTGCTGTTAGGAGGGAATCTGCAGCTTGCAGTGAAAGCGCTTCCAGAGGGGAGTCTAATGAGGGCAAACATTTGATGGTAACAGCTTCCCTGCGGGAGATACTCTCTTTGCCAAAATCGCATTATTAGGCGAAAGTAAGTTGCAATTCAGTACCCTATCCTAAAGCTTGCTGTTAGGAGGGAATCTGCAGCTTGCAGTGAAAGCGCTTCCAGAGGGGAGTCTAATGAGGGCAAACATTTGATGGTAGCAGCTTCCCTGCGGGAGATACTCTCTTTGCCAAAATCGCATTATTAGGCGAAAGTAAGATACAATTCAGTACCCTATCCTAAAGCTCGCTCTTAGGAGGGAATCTGCAGCTTGCAGTGAAAGCGCTTCCAGAGGGGAGTCTAATGAGGGCAAACATTTGATGGTAGCAGCTTCCCTGCAGGATATACTCTCTTTTCCGAAATCGCCTTATTAGCCGCAGTTAAGTTACAATTCAGTACCCTATCCTAAAGCTTGCTGTTAGGAGGGAATCTGCAGCTTGCAGTGAAAGCGCTTCCAGAGGGGAGTCTAATGAGGGCAAATATTTGACGGTAGCAGCTTCCCTGCGGGAGATACTCTCTTTGACAAAATCGCATTATTAGGCGAAAGTAAGTTACAATTCAGTACCCTATCCTAAAGCTTGCTGTTAGGAGGGAATCTGCAGCTTGCAGTGAAAGCGCTTCCAGAGGGGAGTCTAATGAGGGCAAACATTTGATGGTAGCAGCTTCCCTGCAGGAGATATTCTCTTTGCCAAGATCGCCTTATTAGGCGAAAGTAAGTTACAATTCAGTACCCTATCCTAAAGCTTGCTGTTAGGAGGGAATCTGCAGCTTGCAGTGAAAGCGCTTCCAGAGGGGAGTCTAATGAGGGCAAACATTTGATGGTAGCAGCTTCCCTGCGGGAGATACTCTCTTTGCCAAAATCGCATTATTAGGCGAAAGTAAGTTACAATTCAGTACCCTATCCTAAAGCTTGCTGTTAGGAGGGAATCTGCAGCTTGCAGTGAAAGCGCTTCCAGAGGGGAGTCTAATGAGGGCAAACATTTGATGGTAGCAGCTTCCCTGCGGGAGATACTCTCCTTGACATAATCGCATTATTAGGCGAAAGTAAGTTACAATTCAGTACCCTATCCTAAAGATTGCTGTTAGGAGGGAATCTGCAGCTTGCAGTGAAAGCGCTTCCAGAGGGGAGTCTAATGAGGGCAAACATTTGATGGTAGCAGCTTCCCTGCAGGTTATACTCTCTTTTCCGAAATCGCCTTATTAGCCGCAGTTAAGTTATAATTCAGTACCCTTTCCTAAAGCTTGCTGTTAGGAGGGAATCTGCAGCTTGCAGTGAAAGCGCTTCCAGAGGGGAGTCTATCGAGGGCAAACATTTGATGGTAACAGCTTCCCTGCGGGAGATATTGTCTTTTCCAAAATCGCCTTATTAGGCGAAAGTAAGTTACAATTCAGTACCCTATCCTAAAGCTTGCTGTTAGGAGGGAATCTGCAGCTTGCAGTGAAAGCGCTTCCAGAGGGGAGTCTAATGAGGGCAAACATTTGATGGTAGCAGCTTCCCTGCGGGAGATATTCTCTTTGCCAAAATCGCCTTATTAGCCGCAGTTAAGTTACAATTCAGTACCCTATCCTAAAGCTTGCTGTTAGGAGGGAATCTGCAGCTTGCAGTGAAAGCGCTTCCAGAGGGGAGTCTAATGAGGGCAAACATTTGATGGTAGTAGCTTCCCTGCGGGAGATACTCTCTTTGCCAAAACCGCATTATTAGGCGAAAGTAAGTTACAATTCAGTACCCTATCCTAAAGCTTGCAGTTAGGAGGGAATCTGCAGCTTGCAGTGAAAGCGCTTCCAGAGGGGAGTCTAATGAGGGCAAACATTTGATGGTAGCAGCTTCCCTGCGGGAGATAGTCTCCTTGCCATAATCGCATTATTAGAAGAAAGTAAGTTACAATTCAGAACACTTTCCTAAAGCTTGCTGTTAGGAGGGAATCTGCAGCTTGCAGTGAAAGCGCTTCCAGAGGGGAGTCTAATGAGGGCAAACATTTGATGGTAACAGCTTCCCTGCGGGAGATACTCTCTTTGCCAAAATCGCATTATTAGGCGAACGTAAGTTACAATTCAGTACCCTATCCTAAAGCTTGCTGTTAGGAGGGAATCTGCAGCTTGCAGTGAAAGCACTTCCAGAGGGGAGTCTAATGAGGGCAAACATTTGATGGTAGCAGCTTCCCTGCGGGAGATACTCTCTTTGCCAAAATCGCATTATTAGGCGAAAGTAAGTTACAATTCAGTACCCTATCCTAAAGCTTGCTGTTAGGAGGGAATCTGCAGCTTGCAGTGAAAGCGCTTCCAGAGGGGAGTCTAATGAGGGCAAATATTTGACGGTAGCAGCTTCCCTGCGGGAGATACTCTCTTTTCCAAAATCGCATTATTAGGCGAAAGTAAGTTACAATTCAGTACCCTATCCTAAAGCTTGCTGTTAGGAGGGAATCTGCAGCTTGCAGTGAAAGCGCTTCCAGAGGGGAGTCTAATGAGGGCAAACATTTGATGGTAGCAGCTTCCCTGCGGGAGATACTCTCTTTGCAAAAATCGCATTATTAGGCGAAAGTAAGATACAATTCAGTAACCTATCCTAAAGCTTGCTGTTAGGAGGGAATCTGCAGCTTACAGTGACAGAGCTTCCAGAGGGGAGTCTAACGAGGGCAAACATTTGATGCTAGCAGCTTCCCTGCAGGATATACTCTCTTTTCCGGAATCGCCTTATTAGCCGCAGTTAAGTTACAATTCAGTACCCTATCCTAAAGCTTGCTGTTAGGAGGGAATCTGCAGCTTGCAGTGAAAGCGCTTCCAGAGGGGAGTCTAATGAGGGCAAATATTTGACGGTAGCAGCTTCCCTGCGGGAGATACTCTCTTTGACAAAATCGCATTATTAGGCGAAAGTAAGTTACAATTCAGTACCCTATCCTAAAGCTTGCTGTTAGGAGGGAATCTGCAGCTTGCAGTGAAAGCGCTTCCAGAGGGGAGTCTAATGAGGGCAAACATTTGATGGTAGCAGCTTCCCTGCGGGAGATACTCTCTTTGCCAAAATCGCATTATTAGGCGAAAGTAAGTTACAATTCAGAACCCTTTCCTAAAGCTTGCTGTTAGGAGGGAATCTGCAGCTTGCAGTGAAAGCGCTTCCAGAGGGGAGTCTAATGAGGGCAAACATTTGATGGTACCAGCTTCCCTGCGGGAGATACTCTCTTTGCAAAAATCGCATTATTAGGCGAAAGTAAGTTACAATTCAGTACCCTATCCTAAAGCTTGCTGTTAGGTGGGAATCTGACGCTTGCAGTGAAAGCGCTTTCAGAGGGGATTGTAATGAGGGCAAACATTTGATGGTAACAGCTTCCCTGCGGGAGATATTCTCTTTGCCAAAATCGCCTTATTAGACGCAGTTAAGTTAGAATTCAGTACAGTGTCCTACAGCTTGCTGTTAGGAGGGAATCTGCAGCTTGCAGTGAAAGCGCTTCCAGAGGGGAGTCTAATGAGGGCAAACATTTGATGGTAGCAGCTTCCCTGCGGGAGATACTCTCTTTGCCAAAATCACATTATTAGGCGAAAGTAAGTTACAATTCAGTACCCTATCCTAAAGCTTGCTGTTAGGAGGGAATCTGCAGCTTGCAGTGAAAGTGCTTCCAGAGGGGAGTCTAATGAGGGCAAACATTTGATGGTAGTAGCTTCCCTGCGGGAGATACTCTCTTTGCCAAAATCGCATTATTAGGCGAAAGTAAGTTACAATTCAGTACCCTATCCTAAAGCTTGCTGTTAGGAGGGAATCTGCAGCTTGCAGTGAAAGCGCTTCCAGAGGGGAGTCTAATGAGGGCAAACATTTGATGGTAACAGCTTCCCTGCGGGAGATATTCTCTTTGCCAAAATCGCCTTATTATACGCAGTTAAGTTACAATTCAGTACAGTGTCCTACAGCTTGCTGTTAGGAGGGAATCTGCAGCTTGCAGTGAAAGCGCATCCAGAGGGGAGTCTAATGAGGGCAAACATTTGATGGTAGCAGCTTCCCTGCGGGAGATACTCTCTTTGCCAAAATTGCATTTTTAGGCGAAAGTAAGTCACAATTCAGTACCCTATCCTAAAGCTTGCTGTTAGGAGGGAATCTGCAGCTTGCAGTGAAAGCGCTTCCAGAGGGGAGTCTAATGAGGGCAAACATTTGATGGTAGCATCTTCCCTGCGGGAGATAATCTCATTGCAAAAATCGCCTTATTAGCCGCAGTTAAGTTACAATTCAGTACCCTATCCTAAAGCTTGCTGTTAGGAGGGAATCTGCAGCTTGCAGTGAAAGCACTTCCAGAGGGGAGTCTAATGAGGGCAAACATTTGATGGTAACAGCTTCCCTGCGGGAGATACTCTCTTTGCCAAAATCGCATTATTAGGCGAAAGTAAGTTACAATTCAGTACCCTATCCTAAAGCTTGCTGTTAGGAGGGAATCTGCAGCTTGCAGTGAAAGCATTTCCAGAGGGGAGTCTAATGAGGGCAAACATTTGATGGTAACAGCTTCCCTGCGGGAGATACTCTCATTGCCAAAATCGCATTATTAGGCGAAAGTAAGTTACAATTCAGTACCCTATCCTAAAGATTGCTGTTAGGAGGGAATCTGCAGCTTGCAGTGAAAGCACTTCCAGAGGGGAGTCTAATGAGGGCAAACATTTGATGGTAGCAGCTTACCTGCGGGAGATATTCTCTTTGCCAAAATCGCATTTTTAGGAGCAGTTAAGTTACAATTCAGAACGCTATCCTAAAGCTTGCTGTTAGGAGGGAATCTGCAGCTTGCAGTGAAAGCGCTTCCAGAGGGGAGTCTAATGAGGGCAAACATTTGATGGTAGCAGCTTCCCTGTGGGAGATATTCTCATTGCCAAAATCGCCTTATTAGCCGCAGTTAAATTACAATTCAGTACCCTATCCTAAAGCTTGCTGTTAGGAGGGAATCTGCAGCTTGCAGTGAAAGCGCTTCCAGAGGGGAGTCTAATGAGGGCAAACATTTGATGGTAGCAGCTTCCCTGCGGGAGATATTCTTTTTGCCAAAATCGCCTTATTAGCCGCAGTTAAGTTTCAATTCAGTACCCTATCCTAAAGCTTGCTGTTAGGAGGGAATCTGCAGCTTGCAGTGAAAGTGCTTCCAGAGGGGAGTCTAATGAGGGCAAACATTTGATGGTAGCAGCTTCCCTGCGGGAGATACTCTCTTTGCCAAAATCGCATTATTAGGCGAAAGTAAGTTACAATTCAGTACCCTTTCCTAAAGCTTGCTGTTAGGAGGGAATCTGCAGCTTGCAGTGAAAGCGCTTCCAGAGGGGAGTCTAATGAGGGCAAACATTTGATGGTAGCAGCTTCCCTGCGGGAGATATTCTCTTTGCCAAAATCGCCTTATTAGCCGCAGTTAAGTTACAATTCAGTACCCTATCCTAAAGCTTGCTGTTAGGAGGGAATCTGCAGCTTGCAGTGAAAGCGCTTCCAGAGGGGAGTCTAATGAGGGCAAACATTTGATGGTAGCAGCTTCCCTGCGGGAGATATTCTCATTGCCAAAATCGCCTTATTAGGCGAAAGTAAGTTACAATTCAGTACCCTATCCTAAAGCTTGCTGTTAGGAGGGAATCTGCAGCTTGCAGTGAAAGCGCTTCCAGAGGGGAGTCTAATGAGGGCAAACATTTGATGGTAGCAGCTTCCCTGCGGGAGATAGTCTCATTGCCATAATCGCATTATTAGGCGAAAGTAAGTTACAATTCAGTACCCTATCCTAAAGCTTGCTGTTAGGAGGGAATCTGCAGCTTGCAGTGAAAGCGCTTCCAGAGGGGAGTCTAATGAGGGCAAACATTTGATGGTAGCAGCTTCCCTGCGGGAGATACTCTCTTTGCCAAAATCGCATTATTAGGCGAAAGTAAGTTACAATTCAGAACCCTTTCCTAAAGCTTGCTGTTAGGAGGGAATCTGCAGCTTGCAGTGAAAGCGCTTCCAGAGGGGAGTCTAATGAGGGCAAACATTTGATGGTAGCAGCTTCCCTGCGGGAGATACTCTCTTTGCAAAAATCGCATTATTAGGCGAAAGTAAGTTACAATTCAGTACCCTATCCTAAAGCTTGCTGTTAGGTGGGAATCTGACGCTTGCAGTGAAAGCGCTTTCAGAGGGGATTGTAATGAGGGCAAACATTTGATGGTAACAGCTTCCCTGCGGGAGATATTCTCTTTGCCAAAATCGCCTTATTAGACGCAGTTAAGTTAGAATTCAGTACAGTGTCCTACAGCTTGCTGTTAGGAGGGAATCTGCAGCTTGCAGTGAAAGCGCTTCCAGAGGGGAGTCTAATGAGGGCAAACATTTGATGGTAGCAGCTTCCCTGCGGGAGATACTCTCTTTGCCAAAATCGCATTATTAGGCGAAAGTAAGTTACAATTCAGTACCCTATCCTAAAGCTTGCTGTTAGGAGGGAATCTGCAGCTTGCAGTGAAAGTGCTTCCAGAGGGGAGTCTAATGAGGGCAAACATTTGATGGTAGTAGCTTCCCTGCGGGAGATACTCTCTTTGCCAAAATCGCATTATTAGGCGAAAGTAAGTTACAATTCAGTACCCTATCCTAAAGCTTGCTGTTAGGAGGGAATCTGCAGCTTGCAGTGAAAGCGCTTCCAGAGGGGAGTCTAATGAGGGCAAACATTTGATGGTAACAGCTTCCCTGCGGGAGATATTCTCTTTGCCAAAATCGCCTTATTATACGCAGTTAAGATACAATTCAGTACAGTGTCCTACAGCTTGCTGTTAGGAGGGAATCTGCAGCTTGCAGTGAAAGCGCATCCAGAGGGGAGTCTAATGAGGGCAAACATTTGATGGTAGCAGCTTCCCTGCGGGAGATACTCTCTTTGCCAAAATTGCATTTTTAGGCGAAAGTAAGTCACAATTCAGTACCCTATCCTAAAGCTTGCTGTTAGGAGGGAATCTGCAGCTTGCAGTGAAAGCGCTTCCAGAGGGGAGTCTAATGAGGGCAAACATTTGATGGTAGCATCTTCCCTGCGGGAGATAATCTCATTGCAAAAATCGCCTTATTAGCCGCAGTTAAGTTACAATTCAGTACCCTATCCTAAAGCTTGCTGTTAGGAGGGAATCTGCAGCTTGCAGTGAAAGCACTTCCAGAGGGGAGTCTAATGAGGGCAAACATTTGATGGTAACAGCTTCCCTGCGGGAGATACTCTCTTTGCCAAAATTGCATTATTAGGCGAAAGTAAGTTACAATTCAGTACCCTATCCTAAAGCTTGCTGTTAGGAGGGAATCTGCAGCTTGCAGTGAAAGCGCTTCCAGAGGGGAGTCTAATGAGGGCAAACATTTGATGGTAGCAGCTTCCCTGCGGGAGATACTCTATTTGCCAAAATCGCATTATTAGGCGAAAGTAAGATACAATTCAGTACACTATCCTAAAGCTCGCTCTTAGGAGGGAATCTGCAGCTTGCAGTGAAAGCGCTTCCAGAGGGGAGTCTAATGAGGGCAAACATTTGATGGTAGCAGCTTCCCTGGAGGATATACTCTCTTTTCCGAAATCGCCTTATTAGCCGCAGTTAAGATACAATTCAGTACCCTATACTAAAGCTTGCTGTTAGGAGGGAATCTGCAGCTTGCAGTGAAAGCGCTTCCAGAGGGGAGTCTAATGAGGGCAAACATTTGATGGTAGCAGCTTCCCTGCAGGATATACTCTCTTTGCCAAAATCGCATTATTAGGCGAAAGTAAGATACAATTCAGTACCCTATCCTAAAGCTTGCTGTTAGGAGGGAATCTGCAGCTTGCAGTGAAAGCGCTTCCAGAGGGGAGTCTAACGAGGGCAAACATTTGATGGTAGCAGCTTCCCTGCAGGATATACTCTCTTTTCCGGAATCGCCTTATTATCCGCAGTTAAGTTACAATTCAGTACCCTTTCCTAAAGCTTGCTGTTAGGAGGGAATCTGCAGCTTGCAGTGAAAGTGTTTCCAGAGGGGAGTCTAATGAGGGCAAACATTTGATGGTAACAGCTTCCCTGCGGGAGATATTCTCTTTGCCAAAATCGCCTTATTAGGCGAAAGTAAGTTACAATTCAGTACCCTATCCTAAAGCTTGCTGTTAGGAGGGAATCTGCAGCTTGCAGTGAAAGCGCTTCCAGAGGGGAGTCTAATGAGGGCAAACATTTGATGGTAGCAGCTTCCCTGCGGGAGATATTCTCATTGCCAAAATCGCATTATTAGCCGCAGTTAAATTACAATTCAGTACCCTATCCTAAAGCTTGCTGTTAGGAGGGAATATGCAGCTTGCAGTGAAAGCGCTTCCAGAGGGGAGTCTAATGAGGGCAAACATTTGATGGTAGCAGCTTCCCTGCGGGAGATACTCTCTTTGCCAAAATCGCATTATTAGGCGAAAGTAAGTTACAATTCAGTACCCTATCCTAAAGCTTGCTGTTAGGAGGGAATCTGCAGCTTGCAGTGAAAGCGCTTCCAGAGGGGAGTCTAATGAGGGCAAACATTTGATGGTAGCAGCTTCCCTGCGGGAGATACTCTCTTTGCCAAAATCGCATTATTAGGCGAAAGTAAGTTACAATTCAGTACAGTGTCCTACAGCTTGCTGTTAGGAGGGAATCTGCAGCTTGCAGTGAAAGCGCTTCCAGAGGGGAGTCTAATGAGGGCAAACATTTGATGGTAGCATCTTCCCTCCGGGAGATATTCTCTTTGCCAAAATCGCCTTATTATCCGCAGTTAAGTTACAATTCAGTACCCTATCCTAAAGCTTGCTGTTAGGAGGGAATCTGCAGCTTGCAGTGAAAGCGCTTCCAGAGGGGAGTCTAATGAGGGCAAACATTTGATGGTAGCAGCTTCCCTGCGGGAGATACTCTCTTTGCCACAATCGCATTATTAGGCGAAAGTAAGTTACAATTCAGAACGCTTTCCTAAAGCTTGCTGTTAGGAGGGAATCTGCAGCTTGCAGTGAAAGCGCTTCCAGAGGGGAGTGTAATGAGGGCAAACATTTGATGGTAACAGCTTCCCTGCGGGAGATACTCTCTTTGCCAAAACCGCATTATTATGCGAAAGTAAGTTACAATTCAGTACCCTATCCTAAAGCTTGCTGTTAGGAGGGAATCTGCAGCTTGCAGTGAAAGCGCTTCCAGAGGGGAGTCTAATGAGGGCAAACATTTGATGGTAGCAGCTTCCCTGCGGGAGATACTCTCTTTGCCAAAATCGCATTATTATGCGAAAGTAAGTTACAATTCAGTACCCTATCCTAAAGCTTGCTGTTAGGAGGGAATCTGCAGCTTGCAGTGAAAGCGCTTCCAGAGGGGAGTCTAATGAGGGCAAACATTTGATGGTAGCAGCTTCCCTGCGGGAGATAGTCTCTTTGCCAAAATCGCATTATTAGGCGAAAGTAAGTTACAATTCAGTACACTGTCCTAAAGCTTGCTGTTAGGAGGGAATCTGCAGCTTGCAGTGAAAGCGCTTCCAGAGGGGAGTCTAATGAGGGCAAAGATTTGATGGTAGCAGCTTCCCTGCGGGAGATACTCTCTTTGCCGAAATCGCATTATTAGGCGAAAGTAAGTTACAATTCAGTACCCTATCCTAAAGCTTGCTGTTAGGAGGGAATCTGCAGCTTGCAGTGAAAGCGCTTGCAGAGGGGAGTCTAATGAGGGCAAACATTTGATGGTAGCAGCTTCCCTGTGGGAGATACTCTCTTTGCCAAAATCGCATTATTAGCCGCATTTAAGTAACAATTCAGTACCCTATCCTAAAGCTTGCTGTAAGGAGAGAATCTGCAGCTTACAGTGAAAGCGCTTCCAGAGTGGAGTCTAACGAGGGCAAACATTTGATGGTAGCAGCTTCCCTGCAGGATATACTCTCTTTTCGGAAATCGCCTTATTAGCCGCAGTTAAGTTACAATTCAGTATCCTATCCTAAAGCTTGCTGTTAGGAAGGAATCTGCAGCTTGCAGTGAAAGCGCTTCCAGAGGGGAGTCTAACGAGGGCAAACATTTGATGGTAGTAGCTTCCCTGCGGGAAATACACTCTTTTCCAAAATCGCCTTATTAGCCGCAGTTAAGTTACAATTCAGTACCCTATCCTAAAGCTTGCTGTTAGGAGGGAATCTGCAGCTTGCAGTGAAAGCGCTTCCAGAGGGGAGTCTAATGAGGGCAAACATTTGATGGTAGCAGCTTCCCTGCGGGAGATACTCTCTTTGCCAAAATCGCATTATTAGGCGAAAGTAAGTTACAATTCAGTACCCTATCCTAAAGCTTGCTGTTAGGAGGGAATCTGCAGCTTGCAGTGAAAGCGCTTCCAGAGGGGAGTCTAATGAGGGCAAACATTTGATGGTAGCAGCTTCCCTGCGGGAGATACTCTCTTTGCCAAAATCGCATTATTAGGCGAAAGTAAGTTTCAATTCAGTACAGTGTCCTACAGCTTGCTGTTAGGAGGGAATCTGCAGCTTGCAGTGAAAGCGCTTCCAGAGGGGAGTCTAATGAGGGCAAACATTTGATGGTAGCATCTTCCCTCCGGGAGATATTCTCTTTGCCAAAATCGCCTTATTATCCGCAGTTAAGTTACAATTCAGTACCCTATCCTAAAGCTTGCTGTTAGGAGGGAATCTGCAGCTTGCAGTGAAAGCGCTTCCAGAGGGGAGTCTAATGAGGGCAAACATTTGATGGTAGCAGCTTCCCTGCGGGAGATACTCTCTTTGCCACAATCGCATTATTAGACGAAAGTAAGTTACAATTCAGAACGCTTTCCTAAAGCTTGCTGTTAGGAGGGAATCTGCAGCTTGCAGTGAAAGCGCTTCCAGAGGGGAGTCTAATGAGGGCAAACATTTGATGGTAACAGCTTCCCTGCGGGAGATACTCTCTTTGCCAAAATCGCATTATTAGGCGAAAGTAAGTTGCAATTCAGTACCCTATCCTAAAGCTTGCTGTTAGGAGGGAATCTGCAGCTTGCAGTGAAAGCGCTTCCAGAGGGGAGTCTAATGAGGGCAAACATTTGATGGTAGCAGCTTCCCTGCGGGAGATACTCTCTTTGCCAAAATCGCATTATTAGGCGAAAGTAAGATACAATTCAGTACCCTATCCTAAAGCTCGCTCTTAGGAGGGAATCTGCAGCTTGCAGTGAAAGCGCTTCCAGAGGGGAGTCTAATGAGGGCAAACATTTGATGGTAGCAGCTTCCCTGCAGGATATACTCTCTTTTCCGAAATCGCCTTATTAGCCGCAGTTAAGTTACAATTCAGTACCCTATCCTAAAGCTTGCTGTTAGGAGGGAATCTGCAGCTTGCAGTGAAAGCGCTTCCAGAGGGGAGTCTAATGAGGGCAAATATTTGACGGTAGCAGCTTCCCTGCGGGAGATACTCTCTTTGACAAAATCGCATTATTAGGCGAAAGTAAGTTACAATTCAGTACCCTATCCTAAAGCTTGCTGTTAGGAGGGAATCTGCAGCTTGCAGTGAAAGCGCTTCCAGAGGGGAGTCTAATGAGGGCAAACATTTGATGGTAGCAGCTTCCCTGCAGGAGATATTCTCTTTGCCAAGATCGCCTTATTAGGCGAAAGTAAGTTACAATTCAGTACCCTATCCTAAAGCTTGCTGTTAGGAGGGAATCTGCAGCTTGCAGTGAAAGCGCTTCCAGAGGGGAGTCTAATGAGGGCAAACATTTGATGGTAGCAGCTTCCCTGCGGGAGATACTCTCTTTGCCAAAATCGCATTATTAGGCGAAAGTAAGTTACAATTCAGTACCCTATCCTAAAGCTTGCTGTTAGGAGGGAATCTGCAGCTTGCAGTGAAAGCGCTTCCAGAGGGGAGTCTAATGAGGGCAAACATTTGATGGTAGCAGCTTCCCTGCGGGAGATACTCTCCTTGACATAATCGCATTATTAGGCGAAAGTAAGTTACAATTCAGTACCCTATCCTAAAGATTGCTGTTAGGAGGGAATCTGCAGCTTGCAGTGAAAGCGCTTCCAGAGGGGAGTCTAATGAGGGCAAACATTTGATGGTAGCAGCTTCCCTGCAGGTTATACTCTCTTTTCCGAAATCGCCTTATTAGCCGCAGTTAAGTTATAATTCAGTACCCTTTCCTAAAGCTTGCTGTTAGGAGGGAATCTGCAGCTTGCAGTGAAAGCGCTTCCAGAGGGGAGTCTATCGAGGGCAAACATTTGATGGTAACAGCTTCCCTGCGGGAGATATTGTCTTTTCCAAAATCGCCTTATTAGGCGAAAGTAAGTTACAATTCAGTACCCTATCCTAAAGCTTGCTGTTAGGAGGGAATCTGCAGCTTGCAGTGAAAGCGCTTCCAGAGGGGAGTCTAATGAGGGCAAACATTTGATGGTAGCAGCTTCCCTGCGGGAGATATTCTCTTTGCCAAAATCGCCTTATTAGCCGCAGTTAAGTTACAATTCAGTACCCTATCCTAAAGCTTGCTGTTAGGAGGGAATCTGCAGCTTGCAGTGAAAGCGCTTCCAGAGGGGAGTCTAATGAGGGCAAACATTTGATGGTAGTAGCTTCCCTGCGGGAGATACTCTCTTTGCCAAAACCGCATTATTAGGCGAAAGTAAGTTACAATTCAGTACCCTATCCTAAAGCTTGCAGTTAGGAGGGAATCTGCAGCTTGCAGTGAAAGCGCTTCCAGAGGGGAGTCTAATGAGGGCAAACATTTGATGGTAGCAGCTTCCCTGCGGGAGATAGTCTCCTTGCCATAATCGCATTATTAGAAGAAAGTAAGTTACAATTCAGAACACTTTCCTAAAGCTTGCTGTTAGGAGGGAATCTGCAGCTTGCAGTGAAAGCGCTTCCAGAGGGGAGTCTAATGAGGGCAAACATTTGATGGTAACAGCTTCCCTGCGGGAGATACTCTCTTTGCCAAAATCGCATTATTAGGCGAACGTAAGTTACAATTCAGTACTCTATCCTAAAGCTTGCTGTTAGGAGGGAATCTGCAGCTTGCAGTGAAAGCACTTCCAGAGGGGAGTCTAATGAGGGCAAACATTTGATGGTAGCAGCTTCCCTGCGGGAGATACTCTCTTTGCCAAAATCGCATTATTAGGCGAAAGTAAGTTACAATTCAGTACCCTATCCTAAAGCTTGCTGTTAGGAGGGAATCTGCAGCTTGCAGTGAAAGCGCTTCCAGAGGGGAGTCTAATGAGGGCAAATATTTGACGGTAGCAGCTTCCCTGCGGGAGATACTCTCTTTTCCAAAATCGCATTATTAGGCGAAAGTAAGTTACAATTCAGTACCCTATCCTAAAGCTTGCTGTTAGGAGGGAATCTGCAGCTTGCAGTGAAAGCGCTTCCAGAGGGGAGTCTAATGAGGGCAAACATTTGATGGTAGCAGCTTCCCTGCGGGAGATACTCTCTTTGCAAAAATCGCATTATTAGGCGAAAGTAAGATACAATTCAGTAACCTATCCTAAAGCTTGCTGTTAGGAGGGAATCTGCAGCTTACAGTGACAGAGCTTCCAGAGGGGAGTCTAACGAGGGCAAACATTTGATGCTAGCAGCTTCCCTGCAGGATATACTCTCTTTTCCGGAATCGCCTTATTAGCCGCAGTTAAGTTACAATTCAGTACCCTATCCTAAAGCTTGCTGTTAGGAGGGAATCTGCAGCTTGCAGTGAAAGCGCTTCCAGAGGGGAGTCTAATGAGGGCAAATATTTGACGGTAGCAGCTTCCCTGCGGGAGATACTCTCTTTGACAAAATCGCATTATTAGGCGAAAGTAAGTTACAATTCAGTACCCTATCCTAAAGCTTGCTGTTAGGAGGGAATCTGCAGCTTGCAGTGAAAGCGCTTCCAGAGGGGAGTCTAATGAGGGCAAACATTTGATGGTAACAGCTTCCCTGCAGGAGATATTCTCTTTGCCAAGATCGCCTTATTAGGCGAAAGTAAGTTACAATTCAGTACCCTATCCTAAAGCTTGCTGTTAGGAGGGAATCTGCAGCTTGCAGTGAAAGCGCTTCCAGAGGGGAGTCTAATGAGGGCAAACATTTGATGGTAGCAGCTTCCCTGCGGGAGATATTCTTTTTGCCAAAATCGCCTTATTAGCCGCAGTTAAATTACAATTCAGTACCCTATCCTAAAGCTTGCTGTTAGGAGGGAATCTGCAGCTTGCAGTGAAAGTGCTTCCAGAGGGGAGTCTAATGAGGGCAAACATTTGATGGTAGCAGCTTCCCTGCGGGAGATACTCTCTTTGCCAAAATCGCATTATTAGGCGAAAGTAAGTTACAATTCAGTACCCTTTCCTAAAGCTTGCTGTTAGGAGGGAATCTGCAGCTTGCAGTGAAAGCGCTTCCAGAGGGGAGTCTAATGAGGGCAAACATTTGATGGTAGCAGCTTCCCTGCGGGAGATACTCTCCTTGCCATAATCGCATTATTAGGCGAAAGTAAGTTACAATTCAGTACCCTATCCTAAAGCTTGCTGTTAGGAGGGAATCTGCAGCTTGCAGTGAAAGCGCTTCCAGAGGGGAGTCTAATGAGGGCAAACATTTGATGGTAACAGCTTCCCTGCGGGAGATAGTCTCTTTGCCAAAATCGCATTATTAGGCGAAAGTAAGTTACAATTCAGTACCCTATCCTAAAGATTGCTGTTAGGAGGGAATCTGCAGCTTGCAGTGAAAGCACTTCCAGAGGGGAGTCTAATGAGGGCAAACATTTGATGGTAGCAGCTTCTCTGCGTGAGATACCCTCTTTGCCAAAATCGCATTATTAGGCGAAAGTAAGTTACCATTCAGTACCCTATCCTAAAGCTTGCTTTTAGGAGGGAATCTGCAGCTTGCAGTGAAAGCGCTTCCAGAGGGGAGTCTAACGAGGGCAAACATTTGATGGTAGCACCTTCCCTGCAGGAGATACTCTCTTTTCCGAAATCGCCTTATTAGCCGCAGTTAAGTTACAATTCAGTACCCTATCCTAAAGCTTGCTGTTAGGAGGGAATCTGCAGCTTGCAGTGAAAGCGCTTCCAGAGGGGACTCTAATGAGGGCAAACATTTGATGGTAACAGCTTCCCTGCGGTAGATATTGTCTTTTCCAAAATCGCCTTATTAGGCGAAAGTAAGTTACAATTCAGTACCCTATCCTAAAGCTTGCTGTTAGGAGGGAATCTGCAGCTTGCAGTGAAAGCGCTTCCAGAGGGGAGTCTAATGAGGGCAAACATTTGATGGTAGCAGCTTCCCTGCGGGAGATATTCTCTTTGCCAAAATCGCCTTATGAGCCGCAGTTAAGTTACAATTCAGTACCCTATCCTAAAGCTTGCTGTTAGGAGGGAATCTGCAGCTTGCAGTGAAAGCGCTTCCAGAGGGGAGTCTAATGAGGGCAAACATTTGATGGTAACAGCTTCTCTGCGGGAGATATTCTCTTTGCCAAAATCGCCTTATTAGACGCAGTTAAGTTACAATTCAGTACAGTGTCCTACAGCTTGCTGTTAGGAGGGAATCTGCAGCTTGCAGTGAAAGCGCTTCCAGAGGGGAGTCTAATGAGGGCAAACATTTGATGGTAGCAGCTTCCCTGCGGGAGATACTCTCTTTGCCAAAACCGCATTATTAGGCGAAAGTAAGTTACAATTCAGTACCCTTTCCTAAAGCTTGCTGTTAGGAGGGAATCTGCAGCTTGAAGTGAAAGCGCTTGCAGAGGGGAGTCTAATGAGGGCAAACATTTGATGGTAGCAGCTTCCCTGCAGGAGATACTCTATTTGCCAAAATCGCTTTATTAGGCGAAAGTAAGTTACAATTCAGTACCCTATCCTAAAGATTGCTGTTAGGAGGGAATCTGCAGCTTGCAGTGAAAGCACTTCCAGAGGGGAGTCTAATGAGGGCAAACATTTGATGGTAGCAGCTTCCCTGCGGGAGATACTCTCTTTTCCAAAACCGCATTATTAGGCGAAAGTAAGTTACAATTCAGTACCCTATCCTAAAGCTTGCTGTTAGGAGGGAATCTGCAGCTTGCAGTGAAAGCGCTTCCAGAGGGGAGTCTAATGAGGGCAAACATTTGATGGTAGCAGCTTCCCTGCGGGAGATACTCTCTTTGCCAAAACCGCATTATTAGGCGAAAGTAAGTTACAATTCAGTACGCTATCCTAAAGCTTGCTGTTAGGAGGGAATCTGCAGCTTGCAGTGAAAGCGCTTCCAGAGGGGAGTCTAATGAGGGCAAACATTTGATGGTAGCAGCTTCCCTGCGGGAGATACTCTCTTTGCCAAATTCGCCTTATTAGCCGCAGTTAAGTTACAATTCAGAACCGTATCCTAAAGCTTGCTGTTAGGAGGGAATCTGCAGCTTGCAGTGAAAGCGCTTCCAGAGGGGAGTCTAATGAGGGCAAACATTTGATGGTAGCAGCTTCCCTGCGGGAGATACTCTCTTTGCCAAAATCGCATTATTTAGGCGAAAGTAAGTTACAATTCAGTACCCTATCCTAAAGCTTGCTGTTAGGAGGGAATCTGCAGCTTGCAGTGAAAGCGCTTCCAGAGGGGAGTCTATCGAGGGCAAACATTTTATGGTAGCAGCTTCCCTGCGGGAGATACTCTCTTTGCCAAAATCGCATTATTAGGCGAAAGTAAGTTACAATTCAGTACCCTATCCTAAAGCTTGCTGTTAGGAGGGAATCTGCAGCTTGCAGTGAAAGCGCTTCCAGAGGGGAGTCTAATGAGGGCAAACATTTGATGGTAGCAGCTTCCCTGCAGGATATACTCTCTTTGCCAAAATCGCATTATTAGGCGAAAGTAAGTTACAATTCAGTACCCTATCCTAAAGCTTGCTGTTAGGAGGGAATCTGCAGCTTGCAGTGAAAGCGCTTCCAGAGGGGAGTCTAATGAGGGCAAACATTTGATGGTAGCAGCTTCCCTGCGGGAGATACTCTCTTTGCCAAAACCGCATTATTAGGCGAAAGTAAGTTACAATTCAGTACCCTATCCTAAAGCTTGCTGTTAGGAGGGAATCTGCAGCTTGCAGTGAAAGCGCTTCCAGAGGGGAGTCTAATGAGGGCAAACATTTGATGGTAGCAGCTTCCCTGCGGGAGATACTCTCTTTGCCACAATCGCATTATTAGGCGAAAGTAAGTTACAATACAGTACCATATCCTAAAGCTTGCTGTTAGGAGGGAATCTGCAGCTTGCAGTGAAAGCGCTTCCAGAGGGGAGTCTAATGAGGGCAAACATTTGATGGTAGCATCTTCCCTGCGGGAGATATTCTCTTTGCCAAAATCGCATTATTAGGCGAAAGTAAGTTACAATTCAGTACCCTATCCTAAAGCTTGCTGTTAGGAGGGAATCTGCAGCTTGCAGTGAAAGCGCTTCCAGAGGGGAGTCTAATGAGGGCAAATATTTGATGGTAGCAGCTTCCCTGCGGGAGATACTCTCTTTGCCAAAATCGCATTATTAGGCGAAAGTAAGTTACAATTCAGTACCCTATCCTAAAGCTTGCTGTTAGGAGGGAATCTGCAGCTTGCAGTGAAAGCACTTCCAGAGGGGAGTCTAATGAGGACAAACATTTGATGGTAGCAGCTTCCCTGCGGGAGATATTCTCTTTGCCAAAATCGCATTATTAGCCGCAGTGAAGTTACAATTCAGTACCCTATCCTAAAGCTTGCTGTTAGGAGGGAATCTGCAGCTTGCAGTGAAAGCGCTTCCAGAGGGGAGTCTAATGAGGGCAAACATTTGATGGTAGCAGCTTCCCTGCGGGAGATACTCTCTTTGCCAAATTCGCCTTATTAGCCGCAGTTAAGTTACAATTCAGAACCGTATCCTAAAGCTTGCTGTTAGGAGGGAATCTGCAGCTTGCAGTGAAAGCGCTTCCAGAGGGGAGTCTAATGAGGGCAAACATTTGATGGTAGCAGCTTCCCTGCGGGAGATACTCTCTTTGCCAAAATCGCATTATTTAGGCGAAAGTAAGTTACAATTCAGTACCCTATCCTAAAGCTTGCTGTTAGGAGGGAATCTGCAGCTTGCAGTGAAAGCGCTTCCAGAGGGGAGTCTATCGAGGGCAAACATTTTATGGTAGCAGCTTCCCTGCGGGAGATACTCTCTTTGCCAAAATCGCCTTATTAGCCGCAGTTAAGTTACAATTCAGTACCCTATCCAAAAGCTTGCTGTTAGGAGGGAATCTGCAGCTTGCAGTGAAAGCACTTCCAGAGGGGAGTCTAATGAGGGCAAACATTTGATGGTAGCAGCTTCCCTGCGGGAGATACTCTCTTTGCCAAAATTGCATTATTAGGCGAAAGTAAGTTACAATTTAGTACACTATACTAAAGCTTGCTGTTAGGAGGGAATCTGCAGCTTGCAGTGAAAGCGCTTCCAGAGGGGAGTCTAATGAGGGCAAATATTTGATGGTAGCAGCTTCCCTGCGGGAGATACTCTCTTTGCCATAATCGCATTATTAGGCGAAAGTAAGTTACAATTCAGTACACTATCCTAAAGCTTGCTGTTAGGAGGGAATCTGCAGCTTGCAGTGAAAGCGCTTCCAGAGGGGAGTCTAATGAGGGCAAACATTTGATGGTAGCAGCTTCCCTGCAGGATATACTCTCTTTGCCAAAATCGCATTATTAGGCGAAAGTAAGTTACAATTCAGTACCCTATCCTAAAGCTTGCTGTTAGGAGGGAATCTGCAGCTTGCAGTGAAAGCGCTTCCAGAGGGGAGTCTAATGAGGGCAAACATTTGATGGTAACAGCTTCCCTGCGGGATATACTCTCTTTGCCAAAATCGCATTATTAGGCGAAAGTAAGTTACAATTCAGTACCCTATCCTAAAGCTTGCTGTTAGGAGGGAATCTGCAGCTTGCAGTGAAAGCGCTTCCAGAGGGGAGTCTAATGAGGGCAAACATTTCATGGTAGCATCTTCCCTGCGGGAGATATTCTCTTTGCCAAAATCGCCTTTTTAGCCGCAGTTAAGTTACAATTCAGTACCCTATCCTAAAGCTTGCTGTTAGGAGGGAATCTGCAGCTTGCAGTGAAAGCGCTTCCAGAATGGAGTCTAATGAGGGCAAACATTTGATGGTAGCAGCTTCCCTGCGGGAGATACTCTCTTTGCCATAATCGCATTATTAGGCGAAAGTAAGTTACAATTCAGTACCCTATCCTAAAGCTTGCTGTTAGGAGGGAATCTGCAGCTTGCAGTGAAAGCGCTTCCAGAGGGGAGTCTAATGAGGGCAAACATTTGATGGTAGCAGCTTCCCTGCGGGAGATACTCTCTTTGCCAAAATCGCATTATTAGGCGAAAGTAAGATACAATTCAGTACCCTATCCTAAAGCTTGCTGTTAGGAGGGAATCTGCAGCTTGCAGTGAAAGCGCTTCCAGAGGGGAGTCTAATGAGGGCAAATATTTGATGGTAGCATCTTCCCTGCGGGAGATATTCTCTTTGCCAAAATCGCCTTATTATTCGCAGTTAAGATACAATTCAGAACCCTTTCCTAAAGCTTGCTGTTAGGAGGGAATCTGCAGCTTGCAGTGAAAGCGCTTCCAGAGGGGAGTCTAATGAGGGCAAACATTTGATGGTAGCAGCTTCCCTGCGGGAGATAGTCTCTTTGCCAAAATCGCATTATCAGGCGAAAGTAAGTTACAATTCAGTACACTGTCCTACAGCTTGCTGTTAGGAGGGAATCTGCAGCTTGCAGTGAAAGCGCTTCCAGAGGGGAGTCTAATGAGGGCAAACATTTGATGGTAGCAGCTTCCCTGCGGGAGATACTCTCTTTGCAAAAATCGCATTATTAGGCGAAAGTAAGTTACAATTCAGTACCCTATCCTAAAGCTTGCTGTTAGGAGGGAATCTGCAGCTTGCAGTGAAAGCGCTTCCAGAGGGTAGTCTAATGAGTGCAAACATTTGATGGTAGCAGCTTCCCTGCGGGAGATACTCTCTTTGCCAAAATCGCATTATTAGGCGAAAGTAAGATACAATTCAGTACCCTATCCTAAAGCTTGCTGTTAGGAGGGAATCTGCAGCTTGCAGTGAAAGCGCTTCCAGAGGGGAGTCTAATGAGGGCAAACATTTGATGGTAGCAGCTTCCCTGTGGGAGATACTCTCTTTGCCAAGATCGCATTATTAGCCGCATTTAAGTTACAATTCAGTACCCTATCCTAAAGCTTGCTGTAAGGAGAGAATCTGCAGCTTGCAGTGAAAGCGCTTCCAGAGGGGAGTCTAACGAGGGCAAACATTTGATGGTAGCAGCTTCCCTGCAGGATATACTCTCTTTTCGGAAATCGCCTTATTAACCGCAGTTAAGTTACAATTCAGTATCCTATCCTAAAGCTTGCTGTTAGGAGGGAATCTGCAGCTTGCAGTGAAAGCGCTTCCAGAGGGGAGTCTAACGAGGGCAAACATTTGATGCTAGCAGCTTCCCTGCGGGAAATACACTCTTTTCCAAAATCGCCTCATTAGCCGCAGTTAAGTTACAATTCAGTACCCTATCCTAAAGCTTGCTGTTAGGAGGGAATCTGCAGCTTGCAGTGAAAGCGCTTCCAGAGGGGAGTCTAATGAGGGCAAACATTTGATGGTAGCAGCTTCCCTGCGGGAGATACTCTCTTTGCCAAAATCGCATTATTAGGCGAAAGTAAGTTACAATTCAGTACCCTATCCTAAAGCTTGCTGTTAGGAGGGAATCTGCAGCTTGCAGTGAAAGCGCTTCCAGAGGGGAGTCTAATGAGGGCAAAGATTTGATGGTAGCAGCTTCCCTGCGGGAGATACTCTCTTTGCCAAAATCGCATTATTAGGCGAAAGTAAGTTACAATTCAGTACAGTGTCCTACAGCTTGCTGTTAGGAGGGAATCTGCAGCTTGCAGTGAAAGCGCTTCCAGAGGGGAGTCTAATGAGGGCAAACATTTGATGGTAGCAGCTTCCCTGCGGGAGATACTCTCTTTGCCAAAATCGCATTATTAGGCGAAAGTAAGTTACAATTCAGTACAGTGTCCTAAAGCTTGCTGTTAGGAGGGAATCTGCAGCTTGCAGTGAAAGCGCTTCCAGAGGGGAGTCTAATGAGGGCAAACATTTGATGGTAGCATGTTCCCTCCGGGAGATATTCTCTTTGCCAAAATCGCCTTATTATCCGCAGTTAAGTTACAATTACGTACCCTATCCTAAAGCTTGCTGTTAGGAGGGAATCTGCAGCTTGCAGTGAAAGCGCTTCCAGAGGGGAGTCTAATGAGGGCAAACATTTGATGGTAGCAGCTTCCCTGCGGGAGATACTCTCTTTGCCAAAATCGCATTATTAGACGAAAGTAAGTTACAATTCAGAACGCTTTCCTAAAGCTTGCTGTTAGGAGGGAATCTGCAGCTTGCAGTGAAAGCGCTTCCAGAGGGGAGTCTAATGAGGGCAAACATTTGATGGTAGCAGCTTCCCTGCGGGAGATACTCTCTTTGCCAAAATCGCATTATTAGGCGAAAGTAAGTTACAATTCAGTACCCTATCCTAAAGCTTGCTGTTAGGAGGGAATCTGCAGCTTGCAGTGAAAGCGCTTCCAGAGGGGAGTCTAATGAGGGCAAACATTTGATGGTAGCAGCTTCCCTGCGGGAGATATTCTCTTTGCCAAGATCGCCTTATTAGCCGCAGTTAAGTTACAATTCAGTACACTATCCTAAAGCTTGCTGTTAGGAGGGAATCTGCAGCTTGCAGTGAAAGTGCTTCCAGAGGGGAGTCTAATGAGGGCAAACATTTGATGGTAGCAGCTTCCCTGCGGGAGATACTCTCTTTGCCAAAATCGCATTATTAGGCGAAAGTAAGTTACAATTCAGTACCCTATCCTAAAGCTTGCTGTTAGGAGGGAATCTGCAGCTTGCAGTGAAAGCGCTTCCAGAGGGGAGTCTAATGAGGGCAAATATTTGACGGTAGCAGCTTCCCTGCGGGAGATACTCTCTTTTCCAAAATCGCATTATTAGGCGAAAGTAAGTTACAATTCAGTACCCTATCCTAAAGCTTGCTGTTAGGAGGGAATCTGCAGCTTGCAGTGAAAGCGCTTCCAGAGGGGAGTCTAATGAGGGCAAACATTTGATGGTAGCAGCTTCCCTGCGGGAGATACTCTCTTTGCAAAAATCGCATTTTTAGGCGAAAGTAAGATACAATTCAGTAACCTATCCTAAAGCTTGCTGTTAGGAGGGAATCTGCAGCTTGCAGTGACAGAGCTTCCAGAGGGGAGTCTAACGAGGGCAAACATTTGATGGTAGCAGCTTCCCTGCAGGATATACTCTCTTTTCCGAAATCGCCTTATTATCCGCAGTTAAGTTACAATTCAGTACGCTATCCTAAAGCTTGCTGTTAGGAGGGAATCTGCAGCTTGCAGTGAAAGCGCTTCCAGAGGGGAGTCTAATGAGGGCAAACATTTGATGGTAGCAGCTTCCCTGCAGGATATACTCTCTTTTCCGGAATCGCCTTATTAGCCGCAGTTAAGTTACAATTCAGTACCCTATCCTAAAGCTTGCTGTTAGGAGGGAATCTGCAGCTTGCAGTGAAAGCGCTTCCAGAGGGGAGTCTAATGAGGGCAAACATTTGATGGTAGCAGCTTCCCTGCGGGAGATATTCTCTTTGCCAAAATCGCCTTATTAGCCGCAGTTAAGATACAATTCAGAACACTATCCTAAAGCTTGCTGTTAGGAGGGAATCTGCAGCTTGCATTGAAAGCGCTTCCAGAGGGGAGTCTAATGAGGGCAAACATTTGATGGTAGCAGCTTCCCTGCGGGAGATATTCTCATTGCCAAAATCGCCTTATTAGCCGCAGTTAAGTTACAATTCAGTACCCTATACTAAAGCTTGCTGTTAGGAGGGAATCTGCAGCTTGCAGTGAAAGCGCTTCCAGAGGGGAGTGTAATGAGGGCAAACATTTGATGGTAGCAGCTTCCCTGCGGGAGATATTCTTTTTGCCAAAATCGCCTTATTAGGCGCAGTTAAGTTACAATTCAGTACCCTATCCTAAAGCTTGCTGTTAGGAGGGAATCTGCAGCTTGCAGTGAAAGCGCTTCCAGAGGGGAGTCTAATGAGGACAAACATTTGATGGTAACAGCTTCCCTGCGGGAGATAGTCTCTTTGCCAAAACCGCATTATTAGGCGAAAGTAAGTTACAATTCAGTACCCTATCCTAAAGCTTGCTGTTAGGAGGGAATCTGCAGCTTGCAGTGAAAGCGCTTCCAGAGGGGAGTCTAATGAGGGCAAACATTTGATGGTAGCAGCTTCCCTGCGGGAGATACTCTCTTTGCCACAATCGCATTATTAGGCGAAAGTAAGTTACAATTCAGTACCCTATCCTAAAGCTTGCTGTTAGGAGGGAATCTGCAGCTTGCAGTGAAAGCGCTTCCAGAGGGGAGTCTAATGAGGGCAAACATTTGATGGTAGCATCTTCCCTGCGGGAGATATTCTCTTTGCCAAAACCGCTATATTATTAGGCGAAAGTAAGTTACAATTCAGTACCCTATCCTAAAGCTTGCTGTTAGGAGGGAATCTGCAGCTTGCAGTGAAAGCGCTTCCAGAGGGGAGTCTAATGAGGGCAAATATTTGATGGTAGCAGCTTCCCTGCGGGAGATACTCTCTTTGCCAAAATCGCATTATTAGGCGAAAGTAAGTTACAATTCAGTACCCTATCCTAAAGCTTGCTGTTAGGAGGGAATCTGCAGCTTGCAGTGAAAGCACTTCCAGAGGGGAGTCTAATGAGGACAAACATTTGATGGTAGCAGCTTCCCTGCGGGAGATACTCTCTTTGCCAAAATCGCATTTTTATGCGAAAGTAAGTTACAATTCAGTACCCTATCCTAAAGCTTGCTGTTAGGAGGGAATCTGCAGCTTGCAGTGAAAGCGCTTCCAGAGGGGAGTCTAATGAGGGCAAACATTTGATGGTAGCAGCTTCCCTGCGGGAGATACTCTCTTTGCAAAAATCGCCTTATTAGGCGAAAGTAAGATACAATTCAGTACCCTATCCTAAAGCTTGCTGTTAGGTGGGAATCTGACGCTTGCAGTGAAAGCGCTTTCAGAGGGGATTGTAATGAGGGCAAACATTTGATGGTAGCAGCTTCCCTGCGGGAGATATTCTCTTTGCCAGAATCGCCTTATTAGGCGAAAGTCAGTTACAATTCAGTACCCTATCCTAAAGCTTGCTGTTAGGAGGGAATCTGCAGCTTGTAGTGAAAGCGCTTCCAGAGGGGAGTCTAATGAGGGCAAACATTTGATGGTAACAGCTTCCCTGCGGGAGATATTCTCTTTGCCAAAATCGCATTATTAGACGCAGTTAAGTTAGAATTCAGTACAGTGTCCTACAGCTTGCTGTTAGGAGGGAATCTGCAGCTTGCAGTGAAAGCGCTTCCCGAGGGGAGTCTAATGAGGGCAAACATTTGATGGTAGCAGCTTCCCTGCGGGAGATACTCTCTTTGCCAAAATCGCATTATTAGGCGAAAGTAAGTTACAATTCAGTACCCTATCCTAAAGCTTGCTGTTAGGAGGGAATCTGCAGCTTGCAGTGAAAGTGCTTCCAGAGGGGAGTCTAATGAGGGCAAACATTTGATGGTAGCAGCTTCCCTGCGGGAGATACTCTCTTTGCCAAAATCGCATTATTAGGCGAAAGTAAGTTACAATTCAGTACCCTATCCTAAAGCTTGCTGTTAGGAGGGAATCTGCAGCTTGCAGTGAAAGCGCATCCAGAGGGGAGTCTAATGAGGGCAAACATTTGATGGTAGCAGCTTCCCTGCGGGAGATACTCTCTTTGCCATAATCGCATTATTAGCCGCAGTTAAGTTACAATTCAGTACCCTATCCTAAAGCTTGCTGTTAGGAGGGAATCTGCAGCTTGCAGTGAAAGCGCTTCCAGAGGGGAGTCTAATGAGGGCAAACATTTGATGGTAGCAGCTTCCCTGCAGGATATACTCTCTTTTCCGAAATCGCCTTATTAGCCGCTGTTAAGTTACAATTCAGTACCCTATCCTAAAGCTTGCTGTTAGGAGGGAATCTGCAGCTTGCAGTGAAAGCGCTTCCAGAGGGGAGTCTAATGAGGGCAAACATTTGATGGTAGCATCTTCCCTGCGGGAGATATTTTCTTTGCCATAACCGCTTTATTAGGCGAAAGTAAGTTACAATTCAGTACCCTATCCTAAAGCTTGCTGTTAGGAGGGAATCTGCAGCTTGCAGTGAAAGCGCTTCCAGAGGGGAGTCTAATGAGGGCAAATATTTGATGGTAGCAGCTTCCCTGCGGGAGATACTCTCTTCGCCAAAATCGCATTATTAGGCGAAAGTAAGTTACAATTCAGTACGCTATCCTAAAGCTTGCTGTTAGGAGGGAATCTGCAGCTTGCAGTGAAAGCACTTCCAGAGGGGAGTCTAATGAGGACAAACATTTGATGGTAACAGCTTCCCTGCGGGAGATATTCTCTTTGCCAAAATCGCCTTATTAGGCGAAAGTAAGTTACAATTCAGTACCCTATCCTAAAGCTTGCTGTTAGGAGGGAATCTGCACCTTGCAGTGAAAGCGCTTCCAGAGGGGAGTCTAATGAGGGCAAACATTTGATGGTAGCAGCTTCCCTGCGGGAGATATTCTCTTTGCCAAAATCGCCTTATTAGACGTAGTTAAGTTAGAATTCAGTACAGTGTCCTACAGCTTGCTGTTAGGAGGGAATCTGCAGCTTGCAGTGAAAGCGCTTCCAGAGGGGAGTCTAATGAGGGCAAACATGTGATGGTAGCAGCTTCCCTGCGGGAGATACTCTCTTTGCCAAAATCGCATTATTAGGCGAAAGTAAGTTACAATTCAGTACCCTATCCTAAAGCTTGCTGTTAGGAGGGAATCTGCAGCTTGCAGTGAAAGCGCTTCCAGAGGGGACTCTAATGAGGGCAAACATTTGATGGTAGCAGCTTCCCTGCAGGATATACTCTCTTTTCCGAAATCGCCTTATTAGCCGCAGTTAAGTTACAATTCAGTACCCTATCCTAAAGCTTGCTGTTAGGAGGGAATCTGCAGCTTGCAGTGAAAGCGCTTCCAGAGGGGAGTCTAATGAGGGTAAATATTTGATGGTAACAGCTTCCCTGCGGGAGATACTCTCTTTGCCACAATCGCATTATTAGGCGAAAGTAAGTTACAATTCAGTACCCTATCCTAAAGCTTGCTGTTAGGAGGGAATCTGCAGCTTGCAGTGAAAGCGCTTCCAGAGGGGAGTCTAATGAGGGCAAACATTTGATGGTAGCATCTTCCCTGCGGGAGATATTCTCTTTGCCAAAACCGCTTTATTAGGCGAAAGTAAGTTACAATTCAGTACCCTATCCTAAAGCTTGCTGTTAGGAGGGAATCTGCAGCTTGCAGTGAAAGCGCTTCCAGAGGGGAGTCTAATGAGGGCAAATATTTGATGGTAGCAGCTTCCCTGCGGGAGATACTCTCTTTGCCAAAATCGCATTATTAGGCGAAAGTAAGTTACAATTCAGTACCCTATCCTAAAGCTTGCTGTTAGGAGGGAATCTGCAGCTTGCAGTGAAAGCACTTCCAGAGGGGAGTCTAATGAGGACAAACATTTGATGGTAACAGCTTCCCTGCGGGAGATATTCTCTTTGCCAAAATCGCATTATTAGGCGAAAGTAAGTTACAATTCAGTACCCTATCCTAAAGCTTGCTGTTAGGTGGGAATCTGCAGCTTGCAGTGAAAGCGCTTTCAGAGGGGATTGTAATGAGGGCAAACATTTGATGGTAGCAGCTTCCCTGCGGGAGATATTCTCTTTGCCAGAATCGCCTTATTAGGCGAAAGTCAGTTACAATTCAGTACCCTATCCTAAAGCTTGCTGTTAGGAGGGAATCTGCAGCTTGCAGTGAAAGCGCTTCCAGAGGGGAGTCTAATGAGGGCAAACATTTGATGGTAACAGCTTCCCTGCGGGAGATATTCTCTTTGCCAAAATCGCCTTATTAGACGCAGTTAAGTTAGAATTCAGTACAGTGTCCTACAGCTTGCTGTTAGGAGGGAATCTGCAGCTTGCAGTGAAAGCGCTTCCAGAGGGGAGTCTAATGAGGGCAAACATTTGATGGTAGCAGCTTCCCTGCGGGAGATACTCTTTGCCAAAATCGCATTATTAGGCGAAAGTAAGTTACAATTCAGTACCCTATCCTAAAGCTTGCTGTTAGGAGGGAATCTGCAGCTTGCAGTGAAAGCGCATCCAGAGGGGAGTCTAATGAGGGCAAACATTTGATGGTAGCAGCTTCCCTGCGGGAGATACTCTCTTTGCCATAATCGCATTATTAGCCGCAGTTAAGTTACAATTCAGTACCCTATCCTAAAGATTGCTGTTAGGAGGGAATCTGCAGCTTGCAGTGAAAGCGCTTCCAGAGGGGAGTCTAATGAGGGCAAACATGTGATGGTAGCAGCTTCCCTGCGGGAGATACTCTCTTTGCCAAAATCGCATTATTAGGCGAAAGTAAGTTACAATTCAGTACCCTATCCTAAAGCTTGCTGTTAGGAGGGAATCTGCAGCTTGCAGTGAAAGCGCTTCCAGAGGGGAGTCTAATGAGGGCAAACATTTGATGGTAGCAGCTTCCCTGCAGGATATACTCTCTTTTCCGAAATCGCCTTATTAGCCGCAGTTAAGTTACAATTCAGTACCCTATCCTAAAGCTTGCTGTTAGGAGGGAATCTGCAGCTTGCAGTGAAAGCGCTTCCAGAGGGGAGTCTAATGAGGGCAAATATTTGATGGTAACAGCTTCCCTGCGGGAGATACTCTCTTTGCCAAAATCGCATTATTAGGCGAAAGTAAGTTACAATTCAGTACCCTATCCTAAAGCTTGCTGTTAGGAGGGAATCTGCAGCTTGCAGTGAAAGCGCTTCCAGAGGGGAGTCTAATGAGGGCAAACATTTGATGGTAGCAACTTCCCTGCGGGAGATACTCTCTTTGACAAAATCGCATTATTAGGCGAAAGTAAGTTACAATTCAGTACCCTATCCTAAAGATTGCTGTTAGGAGGGAATCTGCAGCTTGCAGTGAAAGCACTTCCAGAGGGGAGTCTAATGAGGGCAAACATTTGATGGTAACAGCTTCCCTGCGGGAGATACTCTCTTTGCCAAAATCGCATTATTAGGCGAAAGTAAGATGCAATTCAGTACCCTATCCTAAAGCTTGCTGTTAGGAGGGAATCTGCAGCTTGCAGTGAAAGCGCTTCCAGAGGGGAGTCTAATGAGGGCAAACATGTGATGGTAGCAGCTTCCCTGCGGGAGATACTCTCTTTGCCAAAATCGCATTATTATACGCAGTTAAGATACAATTCAGTACAGTGTCCTACAGCTTGCTGTTAGGAGGGAATCTGCAGCTTGCAGTGAAAGCGCTTCCAGAGGGGAGTCTAATGAGGGCAAACATTTGATGGTAGCAGCTTCCCTCCGGGAGATATTCTCTTTGCCAAAATCGCCTTATTAGCCGCAGTTAAGTTACAATTCAGTACCCTATCCTAAAGCTTGCTGTTAGGAGGGAATCTGCAGCTTGCAGTGAAAGCGCTTCCAGAGGGGAGTGTAATGAGGGCAAACATTTGATGGTAGCAGCTTCCCTGCGGGAGATATTCTCTTTGCCAAAATCGCCTTATTAGCCGCAGTTAAGTTACAATTCAGTACGCTATCCTAAAGCTTGCTGTTAGGAGGGAATCTGCAGCTTGCAGTGAAAGCGCTTCCAGAGGGGAGTCTAATGAGGGCAAACATTTGATGGTAGCAGCTTCCCTGCGGGAGATAGTCTCCTTGCCATAATCGCATTATTAGGCGAAAGTAAGTTACAATTCAGTACCCTATCCTAAAGCTTGCTGTTAGGAGGGAATCTGCAGCTTGCAGTGAAAGCGCTTCCAGAGGGGAGTCTAATGAGGGCAAACATGTGATGGTAGCAGCTTCCCTGCGGGAGATACTCTCTTTGCCAAAATCGCATTATTAGGCGAAAGTAAGTTACAATTCAGTACCCTATCCTAAAGCTTGCTGTTAGGAGGGAATCTGCAGCTTGCAGTGAAAGCGCTTCCAGAGGGGAGTCTAATGAGGGCAAACATTTGATGGTAACAGCTTCCCTGCGGGAGATATTCTCTTTGCCATAATCGCCTTATTAGACACAGTTAAGTTACAATTCAGTACAGTGTCCTACAGCCTACTGTTAGGAGGGAATCTGCAGCTTGCAGTGAAAGCGCTTCCAGAGGGGAGTCTAATGAGGGCAAACATTTGATGGTAGCAGCTTCCCTGCGGGAGATACTCTCTTTGCCAAAATCGCCTTATTAGGCGAAAGTAAGTTACAATTCAGTACCCTATCCTAAAGCTTGCTGTTAGGAGGGAATCTGACGCTTGCAGTGAAAGCGCTTTCAGAGGGGATTGTAATGAGGGCAAACATTTGATGGTAGCAGCTTCCCTGCGGGAGATATTCTCTTTGCCAAAATCGCCTTATTAAGCGAAAGTAAGTTACAATTCAGTACCCTATCCTAAAGCTTGCTGTTAGGAGGGAATCTGCAGCTTGCAGTGAAAGCGCTTCCAGAGGGGAGTCTAATGAGGGCAAACATTTGATGGTAATAGCTTCCCTGCGGGAGATATTCTCTTTGCCAAAATCGCCTTATTAGACGCAGTTAAGTTAGAATTCAGTACAGTGTCCTATAGCTTGCTGTTAGGAGGGAATCTGCAGCTTGCAGTGAAAGCGCTTCCAGAGGGGAGTCTAATGAGGGCAAACATTTGATGGTAGCAGCTTCCCTGCGGGAGATACTCTCTTTGCCAAAATCGCCTTATTAGGCGAAAGTAAGTTACAATTCAGTACCCTATCCTAAAGCTTGCTGTTAGGAGGGAATCTGCAGCTTGCAGTGAAAGCGCATCCAGAGGGGAGTCTAATGAGGGCAAACATTTGATGGTAGCAGCTTCCCTGCGGGAGATACTCTCTTTGCCAAAATCGCATTATTAGGCGAAAGTAAGATACAATTCAGTACCCTATCCTAAAGCTTGCTGTTAGGAGGGAATCTGCAGCTTGCAGTGAAAGCGCTTCCAGAGGGGAGTCTAATGAGGGCAAACATTTGATGGTAGCAGCTTCCCTGCGGGAGATACTCTCTTTGCCATAATCGCATTATTAGGCGAAAGTAAGTTACAATTCAGTACCCTATCCTAAAGCTTTCTGTTAGGAGGGAATCTGCAGCTTGCAGTGAAAGCGCTTGCAGAGGGGAGTCTAATGAGGGCAAACATTTGATGGTAACAGCTTCCCTGCGGGAGATATTCTCTTTGCCAAAATCGCCTTATTATAGGCAGTTAAGTTACAATTCAGTACAGTGTCCTACAGCTTGCTGTTAGGAGGGAATCTGCAGCTTGCAGTGAAAGCGCTTCCAGAGGGGAGTGTAATGAGGGCAAACATTTGATGGTAGCAGCTTCCCTGCGGGAGATATTCTCTTTGCCAAAATCGCCTTATTAGCCGCAGTTAAGTTACAATTCAGTACCCTATCCTAAAGCTTGCTGTTAGGAGGGAATCTGCAGCTTGCAGTGAAAGCGCTTCCAGAGGGGAGTCTAATGAGGGCAAACATTTGATGGTAGCAGCTTCCCTGCGGGAGATATTCTCTTTGCCAAAATCGCCTTATTAGCCGCAGTTAAGTTACAATTCAGTACCCTATCCTAAAGCTTGCTGTTAGGAGGGAATCTGCAGCTTGCAGTGAAAGCGCTTCCAGAGGGGAGTGTAATGAGGGCAAACATTTGATGGTAGCAGCTTCCCTGCGGGAGATATTCTCTTTGCCAAAATCGCCTTATTAGCCGCAGTTAAGTTACAATTCAGTACCCTATCCTAAAGCTTGCTGTTAGGAGGGAATCTGCAGCTTGCAGTGAAAGCGCTTCCAGAGGGGAGTCTAATGAGGGCAAACATTTGATGGTAGCAGCTTCCCTGCGGGAGATAGTCTCCTTGACATAATCGCATTATTAGGCGAAAGTAAGTTACAATTCAGTACCCTATCCTAAAGCTTGCTGTTAGGAGGGAATCTGCAGCTTGCAGTGAAAGCGCTTCCAGAGGGGAGTCTAATGAGGGCAAACATTTGATGGTAGCAGCTTCCCTGCAGTAGATACTCTCTTTGCCAAAATCGCATTTTAAGCGAAAGTAAGATACAATTCAGTACCCTATCTTAAAGCTTGCTGTTAGGAGGGAATCTGCAGCTTGCAGTGAAAGCGCTTCCAGAGGGGAGTCTAACGAGGGCAAACATTTGATGGTAGCAGCTTCCCTGCAGGATATACTCTCTTTTGCGAAATCGCCTTTTTAGCCGCAGTTAAGTTACAATTCAGTACCCTATCCTAAAGCTTGCTGTTAGGAGGGAATCTGCAGCTTGCAGTGAAAGCGCTTCCAGAGGGGAGTCTAATGAGGGCAAACATTTGATGGTAGCAGCTTCCCTGCGGGAGATAGTCTCTTTTCCAAAATCGAATTATTAGGCGAAAGTAAGTTACAATTCAGTACCCTATCCTAAAGCTTGCTGTTAGGAGGGAATCTGCAGCTTGCAGGGAAAGCGCTTCCAGAGGGGAGTCTAATGAGGGCAAATATTTGATGGTAGCATCTTCCCTGCGGGACATAATCTCTTTGCCAAAATATCCTCATTAGCCGCAGTTAAGTTACAATTCAGTACCCTATCCTAAAGCTTGCTGTTAGGAGGGAATCTGCAGCTTGCAGTGAAAGCGCTTCCAGAGGGGAGTCTAATGAGGGCAAGTATTTGATTGTAGCATCTTCCCTGCGGGAGATATTCTCTTTGCCAAAATCGCCTTATTAGACGCAGTTAAGTTACAATTCAGTACCCTATCCTAAAGCTTGCTGTTAGGAGGGAATCTGCAGCTTGCAGTGAAAGCGCTTCCAGAGGGGAGTCTAATGAGGGCAAACATTAGATGGTAGCAGCTTCCCTGCGGGAGATACTCTCTTTGCAAAAATCGCATTATTAGGCGAAAGTAAGTTACAATTCAGTACCCTATCCTAAAGCTTGCTGTTAGGAGGGAATCTGCAGCTTGCAGTGAAAGCGCTTCCAGAGGGGACTCTAATGAGGGCAAACATTTGATGGTAACAGCTTCCCTGCGGGAGATATTCTCTTTGCCAAAATCGCCTTATTATACGCAGTTAAGTTACAATTCAGTACAGTGTCCTACAGCTTGCTGTTAGGAGGGAATCTGCAGCTTGCAGTGAAAGCGCTTCCAGAGGGGACTCTAATGAGGGCAAACATTTGATGGTAGCAGCTTCCCTGCGGGAGATATTCTCTTTGCCAAAATCGCCTTATTAGCCGCAGTTAAGTTACAATTCAGTACCCTATCCTAAAGCTTGCTGTTAGGAGGGAATCTGCAGCTTGCAGTGAAAGCGCTTCCAGAGGGGAGTGTAATGAGGGCAAACATTTGATGGTAGCAGCTTCCCTGCGGGAGATATTCTCTTTGCCAAAATCGCCTTATTAGCCGCAGTTAAGTTACAATTCAGTACCCTATCCTAAAGCTTGCTGTTAGGAGGGAATCTGCAGCTTGCAGTGAAAGCGCTTCCAGAGGGGAGTCTAATGAGGGCAAACATTTGATGGTAGCAGCTTCCCTGCGGGAGATACTCTCTTTGCCAAAATCGCATTATTAGGCGAAAGTAAGTTACAATTCAGAACCCTTTCCTAAAGCTTGCTGTTAGGAGGGAATCTGCAGCTTGCAGTGAAAGTGCTTCCAGAGGGGAGTCTAATGAGGGCAAACATTTGATGGTAGCAGCTTCCCTGCGGGAGATACTCTCTTTTCCAAAATCGAATTATTAGGTGAAAGTAAGTTAAAATTCAGTACCCTATCCTAAAGCTTGCTGTTAGGAGGGAATCTGCAGCTTGCAGTGAAAGCGCTTCCAGAGGGGAGTCTAATGAGGGCAAACATTTGAAAGTAACAGCTTCTCTGCGGGAGATATTCTCTTTGCCATAATCGCCTTATTAGACGCAGTTAAGATACAATTCAGTACAGAGTCCTACAGCTTGCTGTTAGGAGGGAATCTGCAGCTTGCAGTGAAAGCGCTTCCAGAGGGGAGACTAATGTGGGCAAACATTTGATGGTAGCAGCTTCCCTGCTGGAGATATTCTCTTTGCCAGAATCGCTTTATTAGGCGAAAGTAAGTTACAATTCAGTACCCTATCCTAAAGCTTGCTGTTAGGAGGGAATCTGCAGCTTGCAGTGAAAGCGCTTCCAGAGGGGAGTCTAATGAGGGCAAACATTTGATGGTAGCAGCTTCCCTGCGGGAGATACTCTCTTTGCCAAAATCGCATTTTTAGGCGAAAGTAAGTTACAATTCAGTACCCTATCCTAAAGCTTGCTGTTAGGAGGGAATCTGCAGCTTGCAGTGAAAGCGCTTCCAGAGGGAAGTCTAATGAGGGCAAACATTTGATGGTAGCAGCTTCCCTGCGGGAGATACTCTCTTTGACAAAATCGCCTTATTAGCCGCAGTTAAGTTACAATTCAGTACCCTATCCTAAAGCTTGCTGTTAGGAGGGAATCTGCAGCTTGCAGTGAAAGCGCTTCCAGAGGGGAGTGTAATGAGGGCAAACATTTGATGGTAGCAGCTTCCCTGCGGGAGATACTCTCTTTGCCAAAATCGCCTTTTTAGCCGCAGTTAAGTTACAATTCAGTACCCTATCCTAAAGCTTGCTGTTAGGAGGGAATCTGCAGCTTGCAGTGAAAGCGCTTCCAGAGGGGAGTCTAATGAGGGCAAACATTTGATGGTAGCAGCTTCCCTGCGGGAGATACTCTCTTTGCCAAAACCGCATTATTAGGCGAAAGTAAGTTACAATTCAGTACCCTATCCTTAAGCTTGCTGTTAGGAGGGAATCTGCAGCTTGCAGTGAAAGCACTTCCAGAGGGGAGTCTAATGAGGGCAAACATTTGATGGTAGCAGCTTCCCTGCGGGAGATACTCTCTTTGACAAAATCGCATTTTTAGGCGAATTAAGATACGATTCAGTACCCTATCCTAAAGCTTGCTGTTAGGAGGGAATCTGCAGATTGCAGTGAAAGCGCTTCCAGAGGGGAGTCTAATGAGGGCAAACATTTGATGGTAGCAGCTTCCCTGCGGGAGATACTCTTTTCCAAAATCGCCTTATTAGACGCTGTTAAGTTACAATTCAGTACAGTGTCCTACAGCTTGCTGTTAGGAGGGAATCTGCAGCTTGCAGTGAAAGCGCTTCCAGAGGGGAGTCTAACGAGGGCAAACATTTGATGGTAGCAGCTTCCCTACGGGAGATACTCTCTTTGCCAAAACCGCATTATTAGGCGAAAGTAAGTTACAATTCAGTACCCTATCCTAAAGCTTGCTGTTAGGAGGGAATCTGCAGCTTGCAGTGAAAGCGCTTCCAGAGGGGAGTCTAACGAGTGCAAACATTTGATGGTAGCAGCTTCCCTGCGGGAGATACTCTCTTTGCCAAAATCTCATTATTAGGCGAAAGTAAGTTACAATTCAGTACCCTATCCTAAAGCTTGCTGTTAGGAGGGAATCTGCAGCTTGCAGTGAAAGCGCTTCCAGAGGGGAGTCTAATGAGGGCAAACATTTGATGGTAACAGCTTCCCTGCGGGAGATATTCTCTTTGCCAAAATCGCCTTATTAGACGCAATTAAGTTAGAATTCAGTACAGTGTCCTACAGCTTGCTGTTAGGAGGGAATCTGCAGCTTGCAGTGAAAGCGCTTCCAGAGGGGAGTCTAATGAGGGCAAACATTTGATGGTAGCAGCTTCCCTGCGGGAGATACTCTCTTTGCCAAAATCGCATTATTAGGCGAAAGTAAGATACAATTCAGTACCCTATCCTAAAGCTTGCTGTTAGGAGGGAATCTGCAGCTTGCAGTGAAAGCGCTTCCAGAGGGGACTCTAATGAGGGCAAACATTTGATGGTAACAGCTTCCCTGCGGGAGATATTCTGTTTGCCAAAATCACCTTATTAGACGCAGTTAAGTTACAATTCAGTACAGTGTCCTACAGCTTGCTGTTAGGAGGGAATCTGCAGCTTGCAGTGAAAGCGCTTCCAGAGGGGAGTCTAATGAGGGCAAACATTTGATGGTAGCAGCTTCCCTGCGGGAGATACTTTCTTGGCCAAAATCGCATTATTAGGCGAAAGTAAGTTACAATTGAGTACCCTATCCTAAAGATTGCTGTTAGGAGGGAATCTGCAGCTTGCAGTGAAAGCGCTTCCAGAGGGGAGTCTATTGAGGGCAAACATTTGATGGTAGCAGCTTCCCTGCGGGAGATACTCTCTTTGCCAAAATCGCATTTTTAGGCGAAAGTAAGTTACAATTCAGTACCCTATCCTAAAGCTTGCTGTTAGGAGGGAATCTGCAGCTTGCAGTGAAAGCGCTTCCAGAGGGGAGTCTAATGAGGGCAAACATTTGATGGTAGCAGCTTCCCTGCGGGAGATAGTCTCCTTGCCATAATCGCATTATTAGGCGAAAGTAAGATACAATTCAGTACGCTATCCTAAAGCTTGCTGTTAGGAGGGAATCTGCAGCTTGCAGTGAAAGCGCTTCCAGAGGGGAGTCTAATGAGGGCAAACATTTGATGGTAGCAGCTTCCCTGCGGGAGATACTCTCTTTGCCAAAATCGCATTATTAGGCGAAAGTAAGTTACAATTCAGAACCCTTTCCTAAAGCTTGCTGTTAGGAGGGAATCTGCAGCTTGCAGTGAAAGCGCTTCCAGAGGGGAGTCTAATGAGGGCAAACATTTGATGGTAGCAGCTTCCCTGCAGGAGATACTCTATTTGCCAAAATCGCTTTATTAGGCGAAAGTAAGATACAATTCAGTACCCTATCCTAAAGCTTGCTGTTAGGAGGGAATCTGCAGCTTGCAGTGAAAGCACTTCCAGAGGGGAGTCTAATGAGGGCAAACATTTGATGGTAGCAGCTTCCCTGCGGGAGATACTCTCTTTGCCAAAACCGCATTATTAGGCGAAAGTAAGTTACAATTCAGTACCCTATCCTAAAGCTTGCTGTTAGGAGGGAATCTGCAGCTTGCAGTGAAAGCGCTTCCAGAGGGGAGTCTAATGAGGTCAAACATTTGATGGTAGCAGCTTCCCTGCGGGAGATACTCTCTTTGCCATAATCGCATTATTAGGCGAAAGTAAGTTACAATTCAGTACCCTATCCTAAAGCTTGCTGTTAGGAGGGAATCTGCAGCTTGCAGTGAAAGCGCTTCCAGAGGGGAGTCTAATGAGGGCAAACATTTGATGGTAGCAGCTTCCCTGCGGGAGATATTCTCTTTGCCAAAATCGCATTATTAGGCGAAAGTAAGTTACAATTCAGTACCCTATCCTAAAGCTTGCTGTTAGGAGGGAATCTGCAGCTTGCAGTGAAAGCGCTTCCAGAGGGGAGTCTAATGAGGGCAAACATTTGATGGTAGCAGCTTCCCTGCGGGAGATACTCTCTTTGCCAAAATCGCATTTTTAGACGAAAGTAAGATACAATTTAGTACCCTATCTTAAAGCTTGCTGTTAGGAGGGAATCTGCAGCTTGCAGTGAAAGCGCTTCCAGAGGGGAGTCTAACGAGGGCAAACATTTGATGGTAGCAGCTTCCCTGCGGGAGATAGTCTCCTTGCCATAATCGCATTATTAGGCGAAAGTAAGTTACAATTCAGTACCCTATCCTAAAGCTTGCTGTTAGGAGGGAATCTGCAGCTTGCAGTGAAAGCGCTTCCAGAGGGGAGTCTAATGAGGGCAAACATTTGATGGTAGCAGCTTCCCTGCGGGAGATATTCTCTTTGCCAAAATCGCATTATTAGGCGAAAGTAAGTTACAATTCAGTACCCTATCCTAAAGCTTGCTGTTAGGAGGGAATCTGCAGCTTGCAGTGAAAGCGCATCCAGAGGGGAGTCTAATGAGGGCAAACATTTGATGGTAGCAGCTTCCCTGCGGGAGATACTCTCTTTGCCAAATTCGCATTTTTAGGCGAAAGTAAGTTACAATTCAGTACCCTATCCTAAAGCTTGCTGTTAGGAGGGAATCTGCAGCTTGCAGTGAAAGCGCTTCCAGAGGGGAGTCTAACGAGGGCAAACATTTGATGGTAGCAGCTTCCCTGCAGGATATACTCTCTTTTGCGAAATCGCCTTTTTAGCCGCAGTTAAGTTACAATTCAGTACCCTATCCTAAAGCTTGCTGTAAGGAGGGAATCTGCAGCTTGCAGTGAAAGCACTTCCAGAGGGGAGTCTAATGAGGGCAAAGATTTGATGGTAGCAGCTTCCCTGCGGGAGATAGTCTCTTTTCCAAAATCGAATTATTAGGCGAAAGTAAGTTACAATTCAGTACCCTATCCTAAAGCTTGCTGTTAGGAGGGAATCTGCAGCTTGCAGTGAAAGCGCTTCCAGAGGGGAGTCTAATGAGGGCAAACATGTGATGGTAACAGCTTCCCTGCGGGAGATACTCTCTTTGCCATAATCGCCTTATTAGACGCTGTTAAGTTACAATTCAGTACAGTGTCCTACAGCTTGCTGTTAGGAGGGAATCTGCAGCTTGCAGTGAAAGCGCTTCCAGAGGGGAGTCTAATGAGGGCAAACATTTGATGGTAGCAGCTTCCCTGCGGGAGATACTCTCTTTGCCAAAATCGCATTTTAAGCGAAAGTAAGTTACAATTCAGTACCCTATCCTAAAGCTTGCTGTTAGGAGGGAATCTGCAGCTTGCAGTGAAAGCGCTTCCAGAGGGGAGTCTAATGAGGGCAAACATTTGATGGTAGCAGCTTCCCTGCGGGAGATATTCTCTTTGCCAGAATCGCCTTATTAGCCGCAGTTAAGTTACAATTCAGTACCCTATCCTAAAGCTTGCTGTTAGGAGGGAATCTGCAGCTTGCAGTGAAAGCGCTTCCAGAGGGGAGTCTAATGAGGGCAAACATTTGATGGTAGCAGCTTCCCTGCGGGAGATAGTCTCCTTGCCATAATCGCATTATTAGGCGAAAGTAAGTTACAATTCAGTACCCTATCCTAAAGCTTGCTGTTAGGAGGGAATCTGCAGCTTGCAGTGAAAGCGCTTCCAGAGGGGAGTCTAATGAGGGCAAACATTTGATGGTAGCAGCTTCCCTGCAGTAGATACTCTCTTTGCCAAAATCGCATTTTAAGCGAAAGTAAGATACAATTCATTACCCTATCTTAAAGCTTGCTGTTAGGAGGGAATCTGCAGCTTGCAGTGAAAGCGCTTCCAGAGGGGAGTCTAACGAGGGCAAACATTTGATGGTAGCAGCTTCCCTGCAGGATATACTCTCTTTTGCGAAATCGCCTTTTTAGCCGCAGTTAAGTTACAATTCAGTACCCTATCCTAAAGCTTGCTGTTAGGAGGGAATCTGCAGCTTGCAGTGAAAGCGCTTCCAGAGGGGAGTCTAATGAGGGCAAACATTTGATGGTAGCAGCTTCCCTGCGGGAGATAGTCTCTTTTCCAAAATCGAATTATTAGGCGAAAGTAAGTTACAATTCAGTACCCTATCCTAAAGCTTGCTGTTAGGAGGGAATCTGCAGCTTGCAGTGAAAGCGCTTCCAGAGGGGAGTCTAATGAGGGCAAATATTTGATGGTAGCATCTTCCCTGCGGGACATAATCTCTTTGCCAAAATATCCTCATTAGCCGCAGTTAAGTTACAATTCAGTACCCTATCCTAAAGCTTGCTGTTAGGAGGGAATCTGCAGCTTGCAGTGAAAGCGCTTCCAGAGGGGAGTCTAACGAGGGCAAACATTTGATGGTAGCAGCTTCCCTGCGGGAGATAGTCTCTTTGCCAAAATCGCATTATTAGGCGAAAGTAAGTTACAATTCAGTACCCTATCCTAAAGCTTGCTGTTAGGAGGGAATCTGCAGCTTGCAGTGAAAGCGCTTCCAGAGGGGAGTCTAATGAGGGCAAACATTTGATGGTAACAGCTTCCCTGCGCGAGATACTCTCTTTTCCAAAATCGCCTTATTAGGCGAAAGTAAGTTACAATTCAGTACCCTATCCTAAAGCTTGCTGTTAGGAGGGAATCTGCAGCTTGCAGTGAAAGCGCTTCCAGAGGGGAGTCTAATGAGGGCAAACATTTCATGGTAGCAGCTTCCCTGCGGGAGATACTCTCTTTTCCAAAATCGCATTATTAGGCGAAAGTAAGATACAATTCAGTACCCTATCCTAAAGCTTGCTGTTAGGAGGGAATCTGCAGCTTGCTGTGAAAGCGCTTCCAGAGGGGTGTCTAATGAGGGCAAACATTTGATGGTAGCAGCTTCCCAGCAGGAGATACTATATTTGCCAAAATCGCTTTATTAGGCGAAAGTAAGTTACAATTCAGTACCCTATCCTAAAGCTTGCTGTTAGGAGGGAATCTGCAGCTTGCAGTGAAAGCACTTCCAGAGGGGAGTCTAATGAGGACAAACATTTGATGGTAGCAGCTTCCCTGCGGGAGATACTCTCTTTTCCAAAATCGCATTATTATGCGAAAGTAAGTCACAATTCAGTACCCTATCCTAAAGCTTGCTGTTAGGTGGGCATCTGCAGCTTGCAGTGAAAGCACTTCCAGAGGGGATTGTAATGAGGGCAAACATTTGATGGTAGCAGCTTCCCTGCGGGAGATATTCTCTTTGCCAAAATCGCATTATTAGGCGAAATTAAGTTACAATTCAGTACCCTATCCTAAAGCTTGCTGTTAGGAGGGAATCTGCAGCTTGCAGTGAAAGCGCTTCCAGAGGGGAGTCTAATGAGGGCAAACATTTGATGGTAACAGCTTCCCTGCGGGAGATATTCTCTTTGCCAAAATCGACTTATTAGACGCGGTTAAGTTACAATTCAGTACAGTGTCCTACAGCTTGCTGTTAGGAGGGAATCTGCAGCTTGCAGTGAAAGCGCTTCCAGAGGGGAGTCTAATGAGGGCAAACATTTGATGGTAGCAGCTTCCCTGCGGGAGATACTCTCTTTGCCAAAATCGCATTATTATGCGAAAGTAAGTTACAATTCAGTACCCTATCCTAAAGCTTGCTGTTAGGAGGGAATCTGCAGCTTGCAGTGAAAGCGCTTCCAGAGGGGAGTCTAATGAGGGCAAACATTTGATGGTAGCAGCTTCCCTGCCGGAGATATTCTCTTTGCCAAAATCGCCTTATTAGACGCAGTTAAGTTACAATTCAGTACAGTGTCCTACAGCTTGCTGTTAGGAGGGAATCTGCAGCTTGCAGTGAAAGCGCTTCCAGAGGGGAGTCTAATGAGGGCAAACATTTGATGGTAGCAGCTTCCCTGCGGGAGATATTCTCTTTGCCAAAATCGCCTTATTAGATGCAGTTAAGTTACAATTCAGTACCCTATCCTAAAGCTTGCTGTTAGGAGGGAATCTGCACCTTGCAGTGAAAGCGATTCCAGAGGGGAGTCTAATGAGGGCAAACATTTGATGGTAGCAGCTTCCCTGCGGGAGATATTCTCATTGCCAAAATCGCCTTATTAGCCGCAGTTAAGTTACAATTCAGTACCCTATCCTAAAGCTTGCTGTTAGGAGGGAATCTGCAGCTTGCAGTGAAAGCGCTTCCAGAGGGGACTCTAATGAGGGCAAACATTTGATGGTAGCAGCTTCCCTGCAGGAGATACTCTATTTGCCAAAATCGCTTTATTAGGCGAAAGTAAGTTACAATTCAGTACCCTATCCTAAAGATTGCTTTTAGGAGGGAATCTGCAGCTTGCAGTGAAAGCGCTTCCACAGAGGAGTCTAATGAGGGCAAACATTTGATGGTAGCAGCTTCCCTGCGGGAGATACTCTCTTTGCCAAAACCGCATTATTAGGCGAAAGTAAGTTACAATTCAGTACCCTATCCTAAAGCTTGCTGTTAGGAGGGAATCTGCAGCTTGCAGTGAAAGCGCTTCCAGAGGGGAGTCTAACGAGGGCAAACATTTGATGGTAGCAGCTTCCCTGCAGGATATAATCTCTTTTGCGAAATCGCCTTATTAGCCGCAGTTAAGTTACAATTCAGTACCCTTTCCTAAAGCTTGCTGTTAGGAGGGAATCTGCAGCTTGCAGTGAAAGCACTTCCAGAGGGGAGTCTAATGAGGGCAAACATTTGATGGTAGCAGCTTCCCTGCGGGAGATACTCTCTTTGCCAAAATCGCATTATTAGGCGAAAGTAAGTTAAAATTCAGTACCCTATTCTAAAGCTTGCTGTTAGGAGGGAATCTGCAGCTTGCAGTGAAAGCGCTTCCAGAGGGGATTGTAATGAGGGCAAACATTTGATGGTAGCAGCTTCCCTGCGGGAGATATTCTCTTTGCCAAAATCGCCTTATTAGGCGAAAGTAAGTTACAATTCAGTACCCTATCCTAAAGCTTGCTGTTAGGAGGGAATCTGCAGCTTGCAGTGAAAGCGCTTCCAGAGGGGAGTCTAATGAGGGCAAACATTTGATGGTAGCAGCTTCCCTGCGGGAGATACTCTCTTTGCCAAAATCGCATTTTTATGCGAAAGTAAGTTACAATTCAGTACACTATCCTAACGCTTGCTGTTAGGAGGGAATCTGCAGCTTGCAGTGAAAGCGCTTCCAGAGGAGAGTTTAATGAGGGCAAACATTTGATGGTAGCAGCTTCCCTGCGGGAGATACTCTCTTTGCCAAAATCGCATTATTAGGCGAAAGTAAGTTACGATTCAGTACCCTATCCTAAAGCTTGCTGTTAGGAGGGAATCTGCAGCTTGCAGTGAAAGCGCTTCCAGAGGGGAGTCTAATGAGGGCAAACATTTGATAGTAGCAGCTTCCCTGCGGGAGATAGTCTCTTTTCCAAAATCGCATTATTAGGCGAAAGTAAGTTACGATTCAGTACCCTATCCTAAAGCTTGCTGTTAGGAGGGAATCTGCAGCTTGCAGTGAAAGCGCTTCCAGAGTGGAGTCTAATGAGGGCAAACATTTGATGGTAGCAGCTTCCCTGCGGTAGATACTCTCTTTGCCAAAATCACCTTATTAGCCGCAGTTAAGTTGCAATTCAGTACCCTATCCTAAAGCTTGCTGTTAGGAGGGAATCTGCAGCTTGCAGTGAAAGCGCTTCCAAGGGGAGTCTAACGAGGGCAAACATTTGATGGTAGCAGCTTCCCTGCGGGAGATACTCTCTTTGCCAAAATCGCTTTATTAGGCGAAAGGAAGTTACAATTCAGTACCCTATCCTAAAGCTTGCTGTTAGGAAGGAATCTGCAGCTTGCAGTGAAAGCGCTTCCAGAGGGGAGTCTAATGAGGGCAAACATTAGATGGTAGCAGCTTCCCTGCGGGAGATACTCTCTTTGCCAAAATCGCATTATTATGCGAAAGTAAGTTACAATTCAGTACCCTATCCTAAAGCTTGCTGTTAGGAGGGAATCTGCAGCTTGCAGTGAAAGCGCTTCCAGAGGGGAGTCTAATGAGGGCAAACATTTGATGGTAACAGCTTCCCTGCGGGAGATACTCTCTTTTCCAAAATCGCCTTATTAGGCGAAAGTAAGTTACAATTCAGTACCCTATCCTAAAGCTTGCTGTTAGGAGGGAATCTGCAGCTTGCAGTGAAAGCGCTTCCAGAGGGGAGTCTAATGAGGGCAAACATTTGATGGTAGCAGCTTCCCTGCGGGAGATAGTCTCTTTTCCAAAATCGAATTATTAGGCGAAAGTAAGTTACAATTCAGTACCCTATCCTAAAGCTTGCTGTTAGGAGGGAATCTGCAGCTTGCAGTGAAAGCGCTTCCAGAGGGGAGTCTAATGAGGGCAAATATTTGATGGTAGCATCTTCCCTGCGGGACATAATCTCTTTGCCAAAATATCCTCATTAGCCGCAGTTAAGTTACAATTCAGTACCCTATCCTAAAGCTTGCTGTTAGGAGGGAATCTGCAGCTTGCAGTGAAAGCGCTTCCAGAGGGGAGTCTAATGAGGGCAAATATTTGATTGTAGCATCTTCCCTGCGGGAGATATTCTCTTTGCCAAAATCGCCTTATTAGACGCAGTTAAGTTACAATTCAGTACCCTATCCTAAAGCTTGCTGTTAGGAGGGAATCTGCAGCTTGCAGTGAAAGCGCTTCCAGAGGGGAGTCTAATGAGGGCAAACATTTGATGGTAGCAGCTTCCCTGCGGGAGATATTCTCTTTGCCAAAATCACCTTATTAGCCGCAGTTAAGTTGCAATTCAGTACCCTATCCTAAAGCTTGCTGTTAGGAGGGAATCTGCAGCTTGCAGTGAAAGCGCTTCCAAGGGGAGTCTAACGAGGGCAAAAATTTGATGGTAGCAGCTTCCCTGCGGGAGATACTCTCTTTGCCAAAATCGCTTTATTAGGCGAAAGGAAGTTACAATTCAGTACCCTATCCTAAAGCTTGCTGTTAGGAAGGAATCTGCAGCTTGCAGTGAAAGCGTGTCCAGAGGGGAGTCTAATGAGGGCAAACATTAGATGGTAGCAGCTTCCCTGCGGGAGATACTCTCTTTGCCAAAATCGCATTATTATGCGAAAGTAAGTTACAATTCAGTACCCTATCCTAAAGCTTGCTGTTAGGAGGGAATCTGCAGCTTGCAGTGAAAGCGCTTCCAGAGGGGATTGTAATGAGGGCAAACATTTGATGGTAGCAGCTTCCCTGCGGGAGATATTCTCTTTGCCAAAATCGCCTTATTAGGCGAAAGTAAGTTACAATTCAGTACCCTATCCTAAAGCTTGCTGTTAGGAGGGAATCTGCAGCTTGCAGTGAAAGCGCTTCCAGAGGGGAGTCTAATGAGGGCAAACATTTGATGGTAACAGCTTCCCTGTGGGAGATATTCTCTTTGCCAAAATCGACTTATTAGACGCGGTTAAGTTACAATTCAGTACAGTGTCCTACAGCTTGCTGTTAGGAGGGAATCTGCAGCTTGCAGTGAAAGCGCTTCCAGAGGGGAGTCTAATGAGGGCAAACATTTGATGGTAGCAGCTTCCCTGCGGGAGATATTCTCATTGCCAAAATCGCCTTATTAGCCGCAGTTAAGTTACAATTCAGTACCCTATCCTAAAGCTTGCTGTTAGGAGGGAATCTGCAGCTTGCAGTGAAAGCGCTTCCAGAGGGGACTCTAATGAGGGCAAACATTTGATGGTAGCAGCTTCCCTGCGGGAGATACTCTCTTTGCCAAAATCGCATTATTAGGCGAAAGTAAGTTACAATTCAGTACCCTATCCTAAAAATTGCTTTTAGGAGGGAATCTGCAGCTTGCAGTGAAAGCACTTCCAGAGGGGAGTCTAATGAGGGCAAACATTTGATGGTAGCAGCTTCCCTGCGGGAGATAATCTCTTTGCCAAAACCGCATTATTAGGCGAAAGTAAGTTACAATTCAGTACCCTATCCTAAAGCTTGCTGTTAGGAGGGAATCTGCAGCTTGCAGTGAAAGCACTTCAAGAGGGGAGTCTAATGAGGGCAAACATTTGATGGTAGCAGCTTCCCTGCGGGAGATACTCTCTTTGCCAAAACCGCATTATTAGGCGAAAGTAAGTTACAATTCAGTACCCTATCCTAAAGCTTGCTGTTAGGAGGGAATCTGCAGCTTGCAGTGAAAGCACTTCCAGAGGGGAGTCTAACGAGGGCAAACATTTGATGGTAGCAGCTTCCCTGCAGGATATAATCTCTTTTGCGAAATCGCCTTATTAGCCGCAGTTAAGTTACAATTCAGTACCCTTTCCTAAAGCTTGCTGTTAGGAGGGAATCTGCAGCTTGCAGTGAAAGCACTTCCAGAGGGGAGTCTAATGAGGGCAAACATTTGATGGTAGCAGCTTCCCTGCGGGAGATACTCTCTTTGCCAAAATCGCATTATTAGGCGAAAGTAAGTTACAATTCAGTACCCTATTCTAAAGCTTGCTGTTAGGAGGGAATTTGCAGCTTGCAGTGAAAGCGCTTCCAGAGGGGATTGTAATGAGGGCAAACATTTGATGGTAGCAGCTTCCCTGCGGGAGATATTCTCTTTGCCAAAATCGCCTTATTAGGCGAAAGTAAGTTACAATTCAGTACCCTATCCTAAAGCTTGCTGTTAGGAGGGAATCTGCAGGTTGCAGTGAAAGCGCTTCCAGAGTGGAGTCTAATGAGGGCAAACATTTGATGGTAGCAGCTTCCCTGCGGGAGATACTCTCTTTGCCAAAATCGCATTTTTATGCGAAAGTAAGTTACAATTCAGTACACTATCCTAACGCTTGCTGTTAGGAGGGAATCTGCAGCTTGCAGTGAAAGCGCTTCCAGAGGAGAGTTTAATGAGGGCAAACATTTGATGGTAGCAGCTTCCCTGCGGGAGATACTCTCTTTGCCAAAATCACCTTATTAGCCGCAGTTAAGTTGCAATTCAGTACCCTATCCTAAAGCTTGCTGTTAGGAGGGAATCTGCAGCTTGCAGTGAAAGCGCTTCCAGAGGAGAGTTTAATGAGGGCAAACATTTGATGGTAGCAGCTTCCCTGCGGGAGATACTCTCTTTTCCAAAATCGCCTTATTAGGCGAAAGTAAGTTACAATTCAGTACCCTATCCTAAAGCTTGCTGTTAGGAGGGAATCTGCAGCTTGCAGTGAAAGCGCTTCCAGAGGGGAGTCTAATGAGGGCAAACATTTGATGGTAGCAGCTTCCCTGCGGGAGATACTCTCTTTTCCAAAATCGCATTATTAGGCGAAAGTAAGATACAATTCAGTACCCTATCCTAAAGCTTGCTGTTAGGAGGGAATCTGCAGCTTGCAGTGAAAGCACTTCCAGACGGGAGTCTAATGAGGACAAACATTTGATGGTAGCAGCTTCCCTGCGGGAGATACTCTCTTTGCCAAAATCGCATTATTAGGCGAAAGTAAGTCACAATTCAGTACCCTATCCTAAAGATTGCTGTTAGGAGGGAATCTGCAGCTTGCAGTGAAAGCACTTCCAGAGGGGAGTCTAATGAGGGCAAACATTTGATGGTAGCAGCTTCTCTGAGGGAGATACCCTCTTTGCCAAAATCGCCTTATTAGGCGAAAGTAAGATACAATTCAATACCCTATCCTAAAGCTTGCTGTTAGGAGGGAATCTGCAGCTTGCAGTGAAAGCGCTTCCAGAGGGGAGTCTAATGAGGGCAAACATTTGATGGTAGCAGCTTCCCTGCAGGAGATACTCTATTTGCCAAAATCGCTTTATTAGGCGAAAGTAAGTTACAATTCAGTACCCTATCCTAAAGATTGCTGTTAGGAGGGAATCTGCAGCTTGCAGTGAAAGCGCTTCCAGAGGGGAGTCTAATGAGGGCAAACATTTGATGGTAGCAGCTTCCCTGCGGGAGATACTCTCTTTGCCAAAACCGCATTATTAGGCGAAAGTAAGTTACAATTCAGTACCCTATCCTAAAGCTTGCTGTTAGGAGGGAATCTGCAGCTTGCAGTGAAAGCGCTTCCAGAGGGGAGTCTAATGAGGGCAAACATTTGATGGTAGCAGCTTCCCTGCGGGAGATACTCTCTTTGCCAAAACCGCATTATTAGGCGAAAGTAAGTTACAATTCAGTACCCTATCCTAAAGCTTGCTGTTAGGAGGGAATCTGCAGCTTGCAGTGAAAGCGCTTCCAGAGGGGAGTCTAATGAGGGCAAACATTTGATGGTAGCAGCTTCCCTGCGGGAGATACTCTCTTTGCCACAATCGCATTATCAGGCGAAAGTAAGTTATAATTCAGTACCCTATCCTAAAGCTTGCTGTTAGGAGGGAATCTGCAGCTTGCAGTGAAAGCGCTTCCAGAGGGGAGTCTAATGAGGGCAAACATTTGATGGTAGCATCTTCCCTGCGGGAGATATTCTCTTTGCCAAAATCGCATTATTAGGCGAAAGTAAGTTACAATTCAGTACCCTATCCTAAAGCTTGCTGTTAGGAGGGAATCTGCAGCTTGCAGTGAAAGCACTTCCAGAGGGGAGTCTAATGAGGACAAACATTTGATGGTAGCAGCTTCCCTGCGGGAGATACTCTCTTTGCCAAAATCGCATTAGTAGGCGAAAGTAAGTTACAATTCAGTACCCTATCCTAAAGCTTGCTGTTAGGAGGGAATCTGCAGCTTGCAGTGAAAGCGCTTGCAGAGGGGAGTCTAATGAGGGCAAACATTTGATGGTAGCAGCTTCCCTGCGGGAGATACTCTCTTTGACAAATTCGCCTTATTAGCCGCAGTTAAGTTACAATTCAGAACCGTATCCTAAAGCTTGCTGTTAGGAGGGAATCTGCAGCTTGCAGTGAAAGCGCTTCCAGAGGGGAGTCTAATGAGGGCAAACATTTGATGGTAGCAGCTTCCCTGCGGGAGATACTCTCTTTGCCAAAATCGCATTATTTAGGCGAAAGTAAGTTACAATTCAGTACCCTATCCTAAAGCTTGCTGTTAGGAGGGAATCTGCAGCTTGCAGTGAAAGCGCTTCCAGAGGGGAGTCTATCGAGGGCAAACATTTTATGGTAGCAGCTTCCCTGCGGGAGATACTCTCTTTGCCAAAATCGCCTTATTAGCCGCAGTTAAGTTACAATTCAGTACCCTATCCTAAAGCTTGCTGTTAGGAGGGAATCTGCAGCTTGCAGTGAAAGCGCTTCCAGAGGGGAGTCTAATGAGGGCAAACATTTGATGGTAGCAGCTTCCCTGCGGGAGATACTCTCTTTGCCATAATCGCATTATTAGGCGAAAGTAAGTTACAATTCAGTACACTATCCTAAAGCTTGCTGTTAGGAGGGAATCTGCAGCTTGCAGTGAAAGCGCTTCCAGAGGGGAGTCTAATGAGGGCAAACATTTGATGGTAGCAGCTTCCCTGCAGGATATACTCTCTTTGCCAAAATCGCATTATTAGGCGAAAGTAAGTTACAATTCAGTACCCTATCCTAAAGCTTGCTGTTAGGAGGGAATCTGCAGCTTGCAGTGAAAGCGCTTCCAGAGGGGAGTCTAATGAGGGCAAACATTTTATGGTAACAGCTTCCCTGCGGGATATACTCTCTTTGCCAAAATCGCATTATTAGGCGAAAGTAAGTTACAATTCAGTACCCTATCCTAAAGCTTGCTGTTAGGAGGGAATCTGCAGCTTGCAGTGAAAGCGCTTCCAGAATGGAGTCTAATGAGGGCAAACATTTGATGGTAGCAGCTTCCCTGCGGGAGATACTCTCTTTGCCATAATCGCATTATTAGGCGAAAGTAAGTTACAATTCAGTACCCTATCCTAAAGCTTGCTGTTAGGAGGGAATCTGCAGCTTGCAGTGAAAGCGCTTCCAGAGGGGAGTCTAATGAGGGCAAACATTTGATGGTAGCAGCTTCCCTGCGGGAGATACTCTCTTTGCCAAAATCGCATTATTAGGCGAAAGTAAGATACAATTCAGTACCCTATCCTAAAGCTTGCTGTTAGGAGGGAATCTGCAGCTTGCAGTGAAAGCGCTTCCAGAGGGGAGTCTAATGAGGGCAAATATTTGATGGTAGCATCTTCCATGCGGGAGATATTCTCTTTGCCAAAATCGCCTTATTATTCGCAGTTAAGATACAATTCAGAACCCTTTCCTAAAGCTTGCTGTTAGGAGGGAATCTGCAGCTTGCAGTGAAAGCGCTTCCAGAGGGGAGTCTAATGAGGGCAAATATTTGATGGTAGCAGCTTCTCTGCGGGAGATACCCTCTTTGCCAAAATCGCATTATTAGGCGAAAGTAAGTTACAATTCAGTACCCTATCCTAAAGCTTGCTGTTAGGAGGGAATCTGCAGCTTGCAGTGAAAGCGCTTCCAGAGGGGAGTCTAATGAGGGCAAACATTTGATGGTAGCAGCTTCCCTGCGGGAGATAGTCTCTTTGCCATAATCGCATTATTAGGCGAAAGTAAGTTACAAATCAGTACACTGTCCTAAAGCTTGCTGTTAGGAGGGAATCTGCAGCTTGCAGTGAAAGCGCTTCCAGAGGGGAGTCTAATGAGGGCAAACATTTGATGGTAGCAGCTTCCCTGCGGGAGATACTCTCTTTGCAAAAATCGCATTATTAGGCGAAAGTAAGTTACAATTCAGTACCCTATCCTAAAGCTTGCTGTTAGGAGGGAATCTGCAGCTTGCAGTGAAAGCGCTTCCAGAGGGTAGTCTAATGAGTGCAAACATTTGATGGTAGCAGCTTCCCTGCAGGATATACTCTCTTTTCGGAAATCCCCTTATTAGCCGCAGTTAAGTTACAATTCAGTACCCTATCCTAAAGCTTGCTGTTAGGAGGGAATCTGCAGCTTGCAGTGAAAGCGCTTCCAGAGGGGAGTCTAATGAGGGCAAACATTTGATGGTAGCAGCTTCCCTGCGGGAGATACTCTCTTTGCCAAAATCGCATTATTAGACGAAAGTAAGTTACAATTCAGAACGCTTTCCTAAAGCTTGCTGTTAGGAGGGAATCTGCAGCTTGCAGTGAAAGCGCTTCCAGAGGGGAGTCTAATGAGGGCAAACATTTGATGGTAACAGCTTCCCTGCGGGAGATACTCTCTTTGCCAAAATCGCATTATTAGGCGAAAGTAAGTTACAATTCAGTACCCTATCCTAAAGCTTGCTGTTAGGAGGGAATCTGCAGCTTGCAGTGAAAGCGCTTCCAGAGGGGAGTCTAATGAGGGCAAACATTTGATGGTAGCAGCTTCCCTGCGGGAGATACTCTCTTTGCCAAAATCGCATTATTAGGCGAAAGTAAGATACAATTCAGTACCCTATCCTAAAGCTCGCTCTTAGGAGGGAATCTGCAGCTTGCAGTGAAAGCGCTTCCAGAGGGGAGTCTAATGAGGGCAAACATTTGATGGTAGCAGCTTCCCTGCAGTATATACTCTCTTTTCCGAAATCGCCTTATTAGGCGAAAGTAAGTTACAATTCAGTACCCTATCCTAAAGCTTGCTGTTAGGAGGGAATCTGCAGCTTGCAGTGAAAGCGCTTCCAGAGGGGAGTCTAATGAGGGCAAACATTTGATGGTAACAGCTTCCCTGCGGGAGATATTCTTTTTGCCAAAATCGCCTTATTAGCCGCAGTTAAGTTACAATTCAGTACCCTATCCTAAAGCTTGCTGTTAGGAGGGAATCTGCAGCTTGCAGTGAAAGCGCTTCCAGAGGGGAGTCTAATGAGGGCAAACATTTGATGGTAGCAGCTTCCCTGCGGGAGATACTCTTTTTGCCAAAACCGCATTATTAGGCGAAAGTAAGTTACAATTCAGTACCCTATCCTAAAGCTTGCTGTTAGGAGGGAATCTGCAGCTTGCAGTGAAAGCGCTTCCAGAGGGGAGTCTAATGAGGGCAAACATTTGATGGTAGCAGCTTCCCTGCGGGAGATACTCTCTTTGTCACAATCGCATTATTAGGCGAAAGTAAGTTACAATTCAGTACCCTATCCTAAAGCTTGCTGTTAGGAGGGAATCTGCAGCTTGCAGTGAAAGCGCTTCCAGAGGGGAGTCTAATGAGGGCAAACATTTGATGGTAGCATCTTCCCTGCGGGAGATATTCTCTTTGCCAAAACCGCTTTATTAGGCGAAAGTAAGTTACAATTCAGTACCCTATCCTAAAGCTTGCTGTTAGGAGGGAATCTGCAGCTTGCAGTGAAAGCGCTTCCAGAGGGGAGTCTAATGAGGGCAAATATTTGATGGTAGCAGCTTCCCTGCGGGAGATACTCTCTTTGCCAAAATCGCATTATTAGGCGAAAGTAAGTTACAATTCAGTACCCTATCCTAAAGCTTGCTGTTAGGAGGGAATCTGCAGCTTGCAGTGAAAGCACTTCCAGAGGGGAGTCTAATGAGGACAAACATTTGATGGTAGCAGCTTCCCTGCGGGAGATACTCTCTTTGCCAAAATCGCATTATTAGGCGAAAGTAAGTTACAATTCAGTACCCTATCCTAAAGCTTGCTGTTAGGAGGGAATCTGCAGCTTGCAGTGAAAGCGCTTCCAGAGGGGAGTCTAATGAGGGCAAACATTTGATGGTAGCAGCTTCCCTGCGGGAGATACTCTCTTTGCAAAAATCGCCTTATTAGGCGAAAGTAAGATACAATTCAGTACCCTATCCTAAAGCTTGCTGTTAGGTGGGAATCTGACGCTTGCAGTGAAAGCGCTTTCAGAGGGGATTGTAATGAGGGCAAACATTTGATGGTAGCAGCTTCCCTGCGGGAGATATTCTCTTTGCCAGAATCGCCTTATTAGGCGAAAGTCAGTTACAATTCAGTACCCTATCCTAAAGCTTGCTGTTAGGAGGGAATCTGCAGCTTGTAGTGAAAGCGCTTCCAGAAGGGAGTCTAATGAGGGCAAACATTTGATGGTAACAGCTTCCCTGCGGGAGATATTCTCTTTGCCAAAATCGCCTTATTAGCCGCAGTTAAGTTACAATTCAGTACCCTATCCTAAAGCTTGCTGTTAGGAGGGAATCTGCAGCTTGCAGTGAAAGTGCTTCCAGAGGGGAGTCTAATGAGGGCAAACATTTGATGGTAGCAGCTTCCCTGCGGGAGATACTCTCTTTGCCAAAATCGCATTATTAGGCGAAAGTAAGTTACAATTCAGTACCCTATCCTAAAGCTTGCTGTTAGGAGGGAATCTGCAGCTTGCAGTGAAAGCGCATCCAGAGGGGAGTCTAATGAGGGCAAACATTTGATGGTAGCAGCTTCCCTGCGGGAGATACTCTCTTTGCCATAATCGCATTATTAGCCGCAGTTAAGTTACAATTCAGTACCCTATCCTAAAGATTGCTGTTAGGAGGGAATCTGCAGCTTGCAGTGAAACCGCTTCCAGAGGGGACTCTAATGAGGGCAAACATGTGATGGTAGCAGCTTCCCTGCGGGAGATACTCTCTTTGCCAAAATCGCATTATTAGGCGAAAGTAAGTTACAATTCAGTACCCTATCCTAAAGCTTGCTGTTAGGAGGGAATCTGCAGCTTGCAGTGAAAGCGCTTCCAGAGGGGAGTCTAATGAGGGCAAACATTTGATGGTAGCAGCTTCCCTGCAGGATATACTCTCTTTTCCGAAATCGCCTTATTAGCCGCAGTTAAGTTACAATTCAGTACCCTATCCTAAAGCTTGCTGTTAGGAGGGAATCTGCAGCTTGCAGTGAAAGCGCTTCCAGAGGGGAGTATAATGAGGGCAAATATTTGATGGTAGCAGCTTCCCTGCGGGAGATACTCTCTTTGCCAAAATCGCATTATTAGGCGAAAGTAAGTTACAATTCAGTACCCTATCCTAAAGCTTGCTGTTAGGAGGGAATCTGCAGCTTGCAGTGAAAGCACTTCCAGAGGGGAGTCTAATGAGGACAAACATTTGATGGTAGCAGCTTCCCTGCGGGAGATACTCTCTTTGCAAAAAACGCATTATTAGGCGAAAGTAAGATACAATTCAGTACCCTATCCTAAAGCTTGCTGTTAGGAGGGAATCTGCAGCTTGCAGTGAAAGCGCTTCCAGAGGGGAGTCTAATGAGGGCAAATATTTGATGGTAACAGCTTCCCTGCGGGAGATACTCTCTTTGCCAAAATCGCATTATTAGGCGAAAGTAAGTTACAATTCAGTACCCTATCCTAAAGCTTGCTGTTAGGAGGGAATCTGCAGCTTGCAGTGAAAGCGCTTCCAGAGGGGAGTCTAATGAGGGCAAACATTTGATGGTAGCAACTTCCCTGCGGGAGATACTCTCTTTGACAAAATCGCATTATTAGGCGAAAGTAAGTTACAATTCAGTACCCTATCCTAAAGCTTGCTGTTAGGAGGGAATCTGCAGCTTGCAGTGAAAGCATTTCCAGAGGGGAGTCTAATGAGGGCAAACATTTGATGGTAACAGCTTCCCTGCGGGAGATACTCTCTTTGCCAAAATCGCATTATTAGGCGAAAGTAAGTTACAATTCAGTACCCTATCCTAAAGATTGCTGTTAGGAGGGAATCTGCAGCTTGCAGTGAAAGCACTTCCAGAGGGGAGTCTAATGAGGGCAAACATTTGATGGTAGCAGCTTACCTGCGGGAGATATTCTCTTTGCCAAAATCGCCTTATTAGGAGCAGTTAAGTTACAATTCAGAACGCTATCCTAAAGCTTGCTGTTAGGAGGGAATCTGCAGCTTGCAGTGAAAGCGCTTCCAGAGGGGAGTCTAATGAGGGCAAACATTTGATGGTAGCAGCTTCCCTGCGGGAGATATTCTCATTGCCAAAATCGCCTTATTAGCCGCAGTTAAATTACAATTCAGTACCCTATCCTAAAGCTTGCTGTTAGGAGGGAATCTGCAGCTTGCAGTGAAAGCGCTTCCAGAGGGGAGTCTAATGAGGGCAAACATTTGATGGTAGCATCTTCCATGCGGGAGATATTCTCTTTGCCAAAATCGCCTTATTATTCGCAGTTAAGATACAATTCAGAACCCTTTCCTAAAGCTTGCTGTTAGGAGGGAATCTGCAGCTTGCAGTGAAAGCGCTTCCAGAGGGGAGTCTAATGAGGGCAAATATTTGATGGTAGCAGCTTCTCTGCGGGAGATACCCTCTTTGCCAAAATCGCATTATTAGGCGAAAGTAAGTTACAATTCAGTACCCTATCCTAAAGCTTGCTGTTAGGAGGGAATCTGCAGCTTGCAGTGAAAGCGCTTCCAGAGGGGAGTCTAATGAGGGCAAACATTTGATGGTAGCAGCTTCCCTGCGGGAGATAGTCTCTTTGCCATAATCGCATTATTAGGCGAAAGTAAGTTACAAATCAGTACACTGTCCTAAAGCTTGCTGTTAGGAGGGAATCTGCAGCTTGCAGTGAAAGCGCTTCCAGAGGGGAGTCTAATGAGGGCAAACATTTGATGGTAGCAGCTTCCCTGCGGGAGATACTCTCTTTGCAAAAATCGCATTATTAGGCGAAAGTAAGTTACAATTCAGTACCCTATCCTAAAGCTTGCTGTTAGGAGGGAATCTGCAGCTTGCAGTGAAAGCGCTTCCAGAGGGTAGTCTAATGAGTGCAAACATTTGATGGTAGCAGCTTCCCTGCAGGATATACTCTCTTTTCGGAAATCCCCTTATTAGCCGCAGTTAAGTTACAATTCAGTACCCTATCCTAAAGCTTGCTGTTAGGAGGGAATCTGCAGCTTGCAGTGAAAGCGCTTCCAGAGGGGAGTCTAATGAGGGCAAACATTTGATGGTAACAGCTTCCCTGCGGGAGATACTCTCTTTGCCAAAATCGCATTATTAGGCGAAAGTAAGTTACAATTCAGTACCCTATCCTAAAGCTTGCTGTTAGGAGGGAATCTGCAGCTTGCAGTGAAAGCGCTTCCAGAGGGGAGTCTAATGAGGGCAAACATTTGATGGTAGCAGCTTCCCTGCGGGAGATACTCTCTTTGCCAAAATCGCATTATTAGGCGAAAGTAAGATACAATTCAGTACCCTATCCTAAAGCTCGCTCTTAGGAGGGAATCTGCAGCTTGCAGTGAAAGCGCTTCCAGAGGGGAGTCTAATGAGGGCAAACATTTGATGGTAGCAGCTTCCCTGCAGTATATACTCTCTTTCCGAAATCGCCTTATTAGGCGAAAGTAAGTTACAATTCAGTACCCTATCCTAAAGCTTGCTGTTAGGAGGGAATCTGCAGCTTGCAGTGAAAGCGCTTCCAGAGGGGAGTCTAATGAGGGCAAACATTTGATGGTAACAGCTTCCCTGCGGGAGATATTCTTTTTGCCAAAATCGCCTTATTAGCCGCAGTTAAGTTACAATTCAGTACCCTATCCTAAAGCTTGCTGTTAGGAGGGAATCTGCAGCTTGCAGTGAAAGCGCTTCCAGAGGGGAGTCTAATGAGGGCAAACATTTGATGGTAGCAGCTTCCCTGCGGGAGATACTCTTTTTGCCAAAACCGCATTATTAGGCGAAAGTAAGTTACAATTCAGTACCCTATCCTAAAGCTTGCTGTTAGGAGGGAATCTGCAGCTTGCAGTGAAAGCGCTTCCAGAGGGGAGTCTAATGAGGGCAAACATTTGATGGTAGCAGCTTCCCTGCGGGAGATACTCTCTTTGTCACAATCGCATTATTAGGCGAAAGTAAGATACAATTCAGTACCCTATCCTAAAGCTTGCTGTTAGGAGGGAATCTGCAGCTTGCAGTGAAAGCGCTTCCAGAGGGGAGTCTAATGAGGGCAAACATTTGATGGTAGCAGCTTCCCTGCGGGAGATACTCTCTTTGCCAAAATCGCATTATTATGCGAAAGGAAGTTACAATTCAGTACCCTATCCTAAAGCTTGCTGTTAGGAGGGAATCTGCAGCTTGCAGTGAAAGCGCTTCCAGAGGGGAGTCTAATGAGGGCAAATATTTGATGGTAGCAGCTTCCCTGCGGGAGATACTCTCTTTGCCAAAATCGCATTATTAGGCGAAAGTAAGTTACAATTCAGTACCCTATCCTAAAGCTTGCTGTTAGGAGGGAATCTGCAGCTTGCAGTGAAAGCACTTCCAGAGGGGAGTCTAATGAGGACAAACATTTGATGGTAGCAGCTTCCCTGCGGGAGATACTCTCTTTGCCAAAATCGCATTATTAGGCGAAAGTAAGTTACAATTCAGTACCCTATCCTAAAGCTTGCTGTTAGGAGGGAATCTGCAGCTTGCAGTGAAAGCGCTTCCAGAGGGGAGTCTAATG